>NW_028156980.1:0-50000 GCF_964263955.1 Coregonus lavaretus | reverse complement strand
TTACGGTTAGGTATAGATTTAGGGTTAGGTGTTAGGGTGGGAATCAATGATTTGGTCCCCACAAGGATAGCAGCACAAAACTGTTTGTGTGTGTGTGTGTGTGTGTGTGTGTGTGTGTGTGTGTGTGTGTGTGTGCGAGTGCGAGAGGGGTGTTTAAATGAAATTGGGATCCTTAACGTTAACAAAAAATCCCTAACAAAAAAATATATATATTCTTAATTTTTTCCCCACAAAATTACAATCACAGTGAAGCTGGCTGGCCTGCTCTTTCTCTTCCCTGTAGAATAGCCTAGAATATTCATTGATGACAGGCTTTACTGAAGTTGTGTGACATTGCAAGCCAAGAAATTGCGAGATTCAGCATTCCATTGTGAGATACAGCTTTTGATTGCTGATAGACATTCCTAGTGCACGGTTCTGTCTGGTGGCTGACCTGCCTATACTGATAGATAGGCCTAGTGCAGGGTTCTGTCTGTCTGGTGGCTGACCTGCCTATACTGATAGATAGGCCTAGTGCACGGTTCTGTCTGGAGGCTGACCTGCCTATACTGATAGATAGGCCTAGTGCACGGTTCTGTCTGGAGGCTGACCTGCCTATACTGATAGATAGGCCTAGTGCACGGTTCTGTCTGGTGGCTGACCTGCCTATACTGATAGATAGGCCTAGTGCAGGGTTCTGTCTGTCTGGTGGCTGACCTGCCTATACTGATAGATAGGCCTAGTGCACGGTTCTGTCTGTCTGGTGGCTGACCTGCCTATACTGATAGATAGGCCTAGTGCAGGGTTCTGTCTGTCTGGTGGCTGACCTGCCTATACTGATAGATAGGCCTAGTGCAGGGTTCTGACTGTCTGTCTGGTGGCTGACCTGCCTATACTGATAGATAGGCCTAGTGTAGGGTTCTGTCTGTCTGGTGGCTGACCTGCCTATACTGATAGATAGGCCTAGTGCACGGTTCTGTCTGGTGGCTGACCTGCCTATACTGATAGATAGGCCTAGTGCAGGGTTCTGACTGGTGGCTGACCTGACTATACTGATAGATAGGCCTAGTGTACGGTTCTGTCTGTCTGGTGGCTGACCTGCCTATACTGATAGATAGGCCTAGTGTACGGTTCTGACTGTCTGTCTGGTGGCTGACCTGCCTATACTGATAGACATTCCTAGTGCACGGTTCTGACTGGTGGCTGACCTGCCTATACTGATAGATAGGGCTAGTGCACGGTTCTGTCTGTCTGGTGGCTGACCTGCCTATACTGATAGATAGGCCTAGTGTACGGTTCTGTCTGTCTGGTGGCTGACCTGCCTATACTGATAGATAGGCCTAGTGTACGGTTCTGTCTGTCTGGTGGCTGACCTGCCTATACTGATAGATAGGCCTAGTGCACGGTTCTGACTGGTGGCTGACCTGCCTATACTGATAGATAGGCCTAGTGCAGGGTTCTGACTGGTGGCTGACCTGCCTATACTGATAGATAGGCCTAGTGCACGGTTCTGACTGGTGGCTGACCTGCCTATACTGATAGATAGGCCTAGTGCACGGTTCTGACTGGTGGCTGACCTGCCTATACTGATAGATAGGCCTAGTGCACGGTTCTGACTGTCTGTCTGGTGGCTGAGCTGCCTATACTGATAGATAGGCCTAGTGTACGGTTCTGACTGTCTGGTGGCTGACCTGCCTATACTGATAGATAGGCCTAGTGCAGGGTTCTGTCTGTCTGGTGGCTGACCTGCCTATACTGATAGATAGGCCTAGTGCAGGGTTCTGTCTGTCTGGTGGCTGACCTGCCTATACTGATAGATAGGCCTAGTGCAGGGTTCTGACTGGTGGCTGACCTGCCTATACTGATAGATAGGCCTAGTGCACGGTTCTGACTGTCTGGTGGCTGACCTGCCTATACTGATAGATAGGCCTAGTGCAGGGTTCTGTCTGTCTGGTGGCTGACCTGCCTATACTGATAGATAGGCCTAGTGCAGGGTTCTGTCTGTCTGGTGGCTGACCTGCCTATACTGATAGATAGGCCTAGTGCAGGGTTCTGTCTGTCTGGTGGCTGACCTGCCTATACTGATAGATAGGCCTAGTGCACGGTTCTGACTGTCTGGTGGCTGACCTGCCTATACTGATAGATAGGCCTAGTGCACGGTTCTGACTGTCTGGTGGCTGACCTGCCTATACTGATAGATAGGCCTAGTGCACGGTTCTGACTGTCTGGTGGCTGACCTGCCTATACTGATAGATAGGCCTAGTGCAGGGTTCTGACTGTCTGTCTGGTGGCTGACCTGCCTATACTGATAGATAGGCCTAGTGCACGGTTCTGTCTGTCTGGTGGCTGACCTGCCTATACTGATAGATAGGCCTAGTGCACGGTTCTGTCTGTCTGGTGGCTGACCTGCCTATACTGATAGATAGGCCTAGTGCACGGTTCTGTCTGTCTGGTGGCTGATCTGCCTATACTGATAGATAGGCCTAGTGTAGGGTTCTGTCTGTCTGGTGGCTGATCTGCCTATACTGATAGATAGGCCTAGTGCACGGTTCTGTCTGGTGGCTGACCTGCCTATACTGATAGATAGGCCTAGTGCAGGGTTCTGTCTGGAGGCTGACCTGCCTATACTGTTCCCCTCCGCTCTTTCTCCATCCTTCACTAGCTCGCTATGAAAGATGCTCGTGTTTGTGTTCTCGGAAGTACGGCAACTGGGCGGCAGGTAGCTTAGTGGTTAAGAGCGTTGTGCCAGTAACCGAAAGGTCGCTGGTTCTAATCCCCGAGCCGACTAGGTGAAAAATCTGTCGATGTGCCCTTGAGCAAGGCACTTAACCCTAATTGCTCCTGTAAGTCGCTCTGGATAAGAGCGTCTGCTAAATGAATAAAAATAAATTAAAAATCAGTCTCCTCTGTTCCAAAACTACTGAATCTTAGGAGTTGATTCCTAGCGGAAGATGCGTTTTCTTTCTACTAAATGTCTTGGTAAGTCACAGTATTTAACAAACATTAAAGTACTTTTTTTAGGAGAGAGTGGTCTGCAGGCAGGCAGCTCGAGATTATTTGATTGACAGTTCTGGTCGCCTAGTGATGGACGTTAGCCCCGCTTCAGAAGCGGCATCGCTTGACAGACAAGTAAAATGCCAGTTCAGTAGCGCTTTGAAACTATTTCCAGAGAACACTTAGTGTCGGCATTTAAAAAGCCTTAGTGTTAAACAAACACACCGTAGCCAAGGCACTGTGTATATATATATATATATATGGTTATATGACCGTGGTAAACAGATCTTCAAGCCCTGGCAGTCTTACATTGGAAATAGTACCATTATTCTGCATTGTGAATTGACAGGGAATTTTATGATTTTTTCTTATATTGTTTTAATGGAAAACCAATACAGAAACGGCAGTTTAAACACTTTTTTTTTTTTTTCCAATCGTCAAATCCCAAATGTGTGTGTGTGCGCATGTGTGTGTTAACTCACGGCCATGTCAGAGATCTCAGCAGCGTGTCCTCTCAGTGTGGCCAGTAGACGGCCCTCGTCCGTCCCCCAGATCTTCACCAGGCAGTCATCTGAACCCTACACACACACACATCAATAAATCAATCAATATGATCACTCACACAACACACCAATCAGCATGGTCATTGTTCTATCAACCAGGTATTAATAGTCATTATCAATAATATGAAGCCTATGAAACCAATTAAATCAATATTACAAACAATATTACACACTCAGTCATTGATCAATCACATCTAATCAAACCTAGTCTATAACTGGACAACCAGTCAGCCAGTCTATAACTGGACAATCAGTCAGCCAGCCAGTCAGTCTATAACTGGACAATCAGTCAGTCAGTCTATAACTGGACAACCAGTCAGTCAGTCTATAACTGGACAACCAGTCAGTCAGCCAGTCTATAACTGGACAACCAGTCAGTCAGCCAGTCTATAACTGGACAATCAGTCAGTCAGTCTATAACTGGACAATCAGTCAGTCAGCCAGTCTATAACTGGACAATCAGTCAGTCAGTCTATAACTGGACAACCAGTCAGTCAGCCAGTCTATAACTGGACAACCAGTCAGTCAGCCAGTCTATAACTGGACAACCAGTCAGTCAGCCAGTCTATAACTGGACAATCAGTCAGTCAGTCTATAACTGGACAATCAGTCAGCCAGTCTATAACTGGACAACCAGTCAGTCAGTCTATAACTGGACAACCAGTCAGTCAGCCAGTCTATAACTGGACAACCAGTCAGTCAGCCAGTCTATAACTGGACAACCAGTCAGTCAGTCAGTCTATAACTGGACAACCAGTCAGTCAGCCAGTCTATAACTGGACAACCAGTCAGTCAGCCAGTCTATAACTGGACAACCAGTCAGTCAGTCTATAACTGGACAACCAGTCAGTCAGCCAGTCTATAACTGGACAACCAGTCAGTCAGTCTATAACTGGACAACCAGTCAGTCAGCCAGTCTATAACTGGACAACCAGTCAGTCAGTCTATAACTGGACAACCAGTCAGTCAGCCAGTCTATAACTGGACAACCAGTCAGTCAGTCTATAACTGGACAACCAGTCAGTCAGCCAGTCTATAACTGGACAACCAGTCAGTCAGTCTATAACTGGACAACCAGTCAGTCAGTCTATAACTGGACAACCAGTCAGTCAGTCTATAACTGGACAATCAGTCAGTCAGCCAGTCTATAACTGGACCACCAGTCAGTCAGTCTATAACTGGACAATCAGTCAGTCAGCCAGTCTATAACTGGACAACCAGTCAGTCAGTCTATAACTGGACAACCAGTCAGTCAGTCTATAACTGGACAACCAGTTGGTCAGCCAGTCTATAACTGGACAACCAGTCAGTCAGCCAGTCTATAACTGGACAATCAGTCAGTCAGTCTATAACTGAACAACCAGTCAGTCAGTCTATAACTGGACAACCAGTCAGTCAGTCTATAACTGGACAATCAGTCAGTCAGCCAGTCTATAACTGGACAACCAGTCAGTCAGTCTATAACTGGACAACCAGTCAGTCAGCCAGTCTATAACTGGACAACCAGTCAGTCAGCCAGTCTATAACTGGACAATCAGTCAGTCAGTCTATAACTGGACAATCAGTCAGTCAGTCTATAACTGGACAACCAGTCAGTCAGTCTATAACTGGACAATCAGTCAGTCAGCCAGTCTATAACTGGACAACCAGTCAGTCAGTCTATAACTGGACAACCAGTCAGTCAGTCTATAACTGGACAATCAGTCAGTCAGCCAGTCTATAACTGGACAACCAGTCAGTCAGTCTATATCTGAACAACCAGTCAGTCAGTCTATAACTGGACAATCAGTCAGTCAGTCAGTCTATAACTGGACAATCAGTCAGTCAGCCAGTCTATATCTGGACAACCAATCAGAGAGTCTATAACGGGACAATCAGTCAGTCAGCCAGTCTATATCTGGACAACCAATCAGAGAGTCTATAACTGGACAATCAGTCAGTCAGACAGTCTATATCTGGACAACCAGTCAGTCAGTCTATAACTGGACAATCAGTCAGTCAGCCAGTCTATATCTGGACAACCAGTCAGACAGTCTATAACTGGACAATCAGTCAGTCAGACAGACAGTCTATAACTGGACAATCAGTCAGTCAGCCAGTCTATAACTGGACAAACAGTCAGTCAGCCAGTCTATAACTGGACAAACAGTCAGTCAGCCAGTCTATAACTGGACAATCAGTCAGTCAGCCAGTCAATATCTGAACAACCAGTCAGTCAGTCTATAACTGGACAACCAGTCAGTCAGTCTATAACTGGACAATCAGTCAGTCAGCCAGTCTATATCTGGACAACCAATTAGACAGTCTATAACTGGACAATCAGTCAGTCAGCCAGTCTATATCTGGACAACCAGTCAGTCTATATCTGGACAACCAGTCAGACAGTCTATAACTGGACAATCAGTCAGTCAGACAGACAGTCTATAACTGGACAATCAGTCAGTCAGACAGACAGTCTATATCTGACCAACCAGTCAGTCAGTCTATAACTGGACAACCAATCAGACAGTCTATAACTGGACAATCAGTCAGTCAGCCAGTCTATATCTGGACAACCAGTCAGACAGTCTATAACTGGACAACCAGTCAGACAGTCTATAACTGGACAGTCAGTCAGACAGACAGACAGTCTATAACTGGACAATCAGTCAGTCAGCCAGTCTATAACTGGACAATCAGTCAGTCAGTCAGACAGTCTATAACTGGACAATCAGTCAGTCAGCCAGTCTATAACTGGACAATCAGTCAGTCAGCCAGTCTATAACTGGACAATCAATCAGCCAGCCAGTCTATAACTGGACAATCAGTCAGTCAGCCAGTCTATAACTGGACAACCAGTCAGTCAGCCAGTCTATAAATGAACAATCAATCAGCCAGCCAGTCTATAACTGGACAATCAGTCAGTCAGCCAGTCTATAACTGGACAACCAGTCAGTCAGCCAGTCTATAACTGGACAATCAATCAGCCAGCCAGTCTATAAATGGACAACCAGTCAGTCAGCCAGTCTATAAATGAACAATCAATCAGCCAGCCAGTCTATAAATGAACAATCAATCAGCCAACCAGTCTATAAATGGACAACCAGTCAGTCAGCCAGTCTATAACTGGACAACCAGTCAGTCAGCCAGTCTATAAATGAACAATCAGTCAGCCAGCCAGTCTATAACTGGACAATCAGTCAGTCAGCCAGTCTATATGTGGACAACCAATCAGACAGTCTATAACTGGACAATCAGTCAGTCAGCCAGTCTATATCTGGACAACCAGTCAGACAGTCTATAACTGGACAGTCAGTCAGACAGACAGACAGTCTATAACTGGACAATCAGTCAGTCAGACAGTCTATAAATGAACAATCAATCAGCCAGCCAGTCTATAAATGGACAACCAGTCAGTCAGCCAGTCTATAACTGGACAACCAGTCAGTCAGCCAGTCTATAAATGAACAATCAATCAGCCAGCCAGTCTATAAATGAACAATCAATCAGCCAGCCAGTCTATAAATGAACAATCAGTCAGTCAGCCAGTCTATAAATGGACAACCAGTCAGTCAGCCAGTCTATAACTGGACAATCAGTCAGTCAGCCAGTCTATAACTGGACAATCAATCAGCCAGCCAGTCTATAACTGGACAATCAATCAGCCAGCCAGTCTATAACTGGACAATCAGTCAGTCAGCCAGTCTATAACTGGACAACCAGTCAGTCAGCCAGTCTATAAATGAACAATCAATCAGCCAGCCAGTCTATAACTGGACAATCAGTCAGTCAGCCAGTCTATAACTGGACAACCAGTCAGTCAGCCAGTCTATAACTGGACAACCAGTCAGTCAGCCAGTCTATAAATGAACAATCAATCAGCCAGCCAGTCTATAAATGAACAATCAATCAGCCAGCCAGTCTATAAATGAACAATCAGTCAGTCAGCCAGTCTATAAATGGACAACCAGTCAGTCAGCCAGTCTATAAATGGACAATCAGCCAGCCAGTCTATAAATGGACAACCAGTCAGTCAGCCAGTCTATAACTGGACAACCAGTCAGTCAGCCAGTCTATAAATGAACAATCAATCAGCCAGCCAGTCTATAAATGGACAACCAGTCAGTCAGCCAGTCTATAAATGAACAATCAGTCAGCCAGCCAGTCTATAACTGGACAATCAGTCAGTCAGCCAGTCTATATGTGGACAACCAATCAGACAGTCTATAACTGGACAATCAGTCAGTCAGCCAGTCTATATCTGGACAACCAGTCAGACAGTCTATAACTGGACAGTCAGTCAGACAGACAGACAGACTATAACTGGACAATCAGTCAGTCAGACAGTCTATAAATGAACAATCAATCAGCCAGCCAGTCTATAAATGGACAACCAGTCAGTCAGCCAGTCTATAACTGGACAACCAGTCAGTCAGCCAGTCTATAAATGAACAATCAATCAGCCAGCCAGTCTATAAATGGACAACCAGTCAGTCAGCCAGTCTATAACTGGACAACCAGTCAGTCAGCCAGTCTATAAATGAACAATCAATCAGCCAGCCAGTCTATAACTGGACAACCAGTCAGTCAGCCAGTCTATAAATGAACAATCAATCAGCCAGCCAGTCTATAAATGAACAATCAGTCAGTCAGCCAGTCTATAAATGGACAACCAGTCAGTCAGCCAGTCTATAAATGAACAATCAACCAGTCAGCCAGTCTATAAATGAACAATCAATCAGCCAGCCAGTCTATAACTGGACAACCAGTCAGTCAGCCAGTCTATAAATGAACAATCAATCAGCCAGCCAGTCTATAAATGAACAATCAGTCAGTCAGCCAGTCTATAAATGGACAACCAGTCAGTCAGCCAGTCTATAAATGAACAATCAACCAGTCAGTCAGTCTATAAATGAACAATCAGTCAGTCAGCCAGTCTATAAATGGACAACCAGTCAGTCAGCCAGTCTATAAATGAACAATCAACCAGTCAGTCAGTCTATAAATGAACAATCAGTCAGTCAGCCAGTCTATAAATGGACAACCAGTCAGTCAGCCAGTCTATAAATGGACAATCAGTCAGTCAGTCTATAACTGGACAACCAGTCAGTCAGCCAGTCTATAATTTTGTATTATATACAGTACCAGACAAAAGTTTGGATGATTGGAAAAGCATTCCAGGTGAAGCTGGTTGAGAGAATGCCAAGACTGTGCAAAGCTGTCATCAAGGCAAAGGGTGACTATTTGAAGAATCTCACATAGAAAATATATTTTGATGTTTAACACTTTTGGTTACTACATGATTCCATATGTGTTATTTCATAGTGTTGATGTCTTCACTATTATTCTACAATGTAGAAAATAGTAAAAATAAAGAAAAACCCTGGAATGAGTAGGTGTGTCCAAACTTTTGACTGTTACTGTATATAATTTTTAAAAAATTAAAAACAGAAAAAAATCTAATACAATTATGTCTCATGACAAAGGGAGGAAGATAGCGAGGGAGGGAGGGAGGGAGGGAGGGAGGGAGGGAGGGAGCGAGGGAGGGAATAGTGAATTTTAATTTTGGCATTGAGCCAGCATCTAAAATAAAAAAAATACATTGTATTCAGAGAAGAGAGAGAGAAAAGAGAGAAAGTGAAGAGAGAGAGAGACACACACACGCCGCACACATCGTGTACACACACACCAGCACCACATACTCACACAGACCAGAGAGGGAGAGGGAGAGGGAGAGGGGAGAGAGGGAGAGGAGAGAGGGAGAGAGGGAGAGAGAGGGAGAGGGAGAGAGGGGAGAGGGAGGGAGAGGGAGAGGGGGGAGAGGGGAGAGGGAGGGAGAGGGAGAGGGGGGAGAGGGGAGAGGGGAGAGAGGGAGAGGGGAGAGGGAAGAGGGGAGAGGGAGAGAGGGAGAGAGAGGGAGAGGGAGAGGGAGAGGGAGAGGGGAGAGAGAGAGGGGGGGAGAGGGAGAGGGGAGAGGGGAGAGGGAGAGGGAGAGGGGAGAGAGGGAGAGGGGAGAGAGGGAGAGGGAGAGGGAGAGGGGAGAGGGGAGAGAGGGAGAGGGGGAGAGGGGGGGAGAGGGAGAGGGGAGAGGGAGAGGGGAGAGGGGAGAGAGGGAAAGGGGAGAGAGGGAGAGGGAGAGAGGGAGAGGGGAGAGGGAGAGGGGAGAGAGGGAGAGGGGAGAGAGGGAGAGGGGGAGAGGGGGGGAGAGGGAGAGGGGAGAGGGAGAGGGGAGAGAGGGAGAGGGGAGAGAGGGAGAGGGAGAGGGGAGAGGGAGAGGGGAGAGAGGGAGAGGGGAGAGAGGGAAAGGGGAGAGAGGGAGAGGGAGAGAGGGAGAGGGGAGAGGGAGAGGGGAGAGAGGGAGAGGGGAGAGAGGGAGAGGGGGGGAGAGGGAGAGGGGAGAGAGGGAGAGGGGAGAGAGGGAGAGGGGAGAGAGGGAGAGGGGAGAGGGAGAGGGGGGGAGAGGGAGAGGGGAGAGGGAGAGGGGAGAGAGGGAGAGGGGGAGAGGGGGAGGGAAGAGAGGGAGAGGGGAGAGAGGGAGAGGGAGAGAGGGAGAGGGGAGAGAGGGAGAGAGGGAGAGGGGAGAGGGAGAGGGGAGAGGGAGAGGGGAGAGAGGGAGAGGGGAGAGAGGGAAAGGGGAGAGAGGGAGAGGGAGAGGGGAGAGAGGGAGAGGGAGAGGGGAGAGAGGGAGAGGGAGAGGGAGAGAGGGAGAGGGGAGAGAGGGAGAGGGGGAGAGGGGGGAGAGGGAGAGGGGAGAGGGAGAGGGGAGAGAGGAGAGAGGGAAAGGGGAGAGAGGGAGAGGGAGAGGGAGAGGGAGAGGGAGAGGGGAGAGGGGAGAGAGGGAGAGAGGGAGAGAGGGAGAGGGAGAGAGGTGGAGAGAGAGAGGGAGAGGGAGAGGGAGAGAGGGAGAGGGGAGAGAGGGAGAGAGGGAGAGAGGTGGAGAGAGAGAGGGAGAGGGATTTCAAACTGAAGATGAAACTGATGGAGCAGCAGCAGACAGAGTGGGCGTTATAACACTCTTATTACACAGTCATAGTAACACAGTTATAACATATTTATACAACCGCTATCTGAGCTTTAGACCAACAATACAGTTACCATAGCGATCCTACCCAGCACAGGGTCAACCTGGGGTCAAGATTTCAGATCTCATCATGTGACCTCACCACAAACAGTGTAAACCACGCCTTCCTCCTAAACCAGCATCCTCTGGCAGTCACACAGGTACAGCAGCCTAAACACACTCACACACAGACACACACACACACACACACAGAGACGCACAGAGACACACAGAGACACACAGAGACACACACACACACACACAGAGACGCACAGAGACACACAGAGACACACAGAGACACACACACACACACACACACGCACGCACGCACGCACACACACACACACGCTGGGTGTTCTTACGGTGAAGATGCGTCGTCCAGTGCGGTCGAAGGTGACGCAATAGACAGAGGACAGATGTCCCAGAATCCTCTTGTGCATCTTCATGTGTGTGTAGACTGCCGTGGGGAGGAGCTGACCCAGTCGGTACGAACCAATCAGACGACGGCCGTGACCCGTCTCCACTACACACACATCGTGTACACACACACCAGCACCACACACACACACACACACACACACACACACACACACACACACACACACACACACACAGACACACACAGACACACACAGACACACACAGACACACAAAGTTGTCAGTTCCAGCATCATACCATACTAATGTCATTAACTGGTTCACTTACATTATTATAATTATGTTATATAAGAAGAACAACAATAATACATTTAATTTGCCCTTTTCTCACACCCAAGGCCTTGAAGAACAGCACAGTCCTTAGCTGTGTCTTAGGAGGCCAGAGACTTTTCAGACCTTTAGCACAACATTTAACCAATCAGAGGCTACCTACCGATACTGGGCGGGCTCCCATAGATGACTGGCGGCTCAGGGGGCCTACCACAGTGCAGCGCTGCCAGGGCCGAACCCTTCCACACCACATGCTTATAGCCTGTAGGAAAACACACACACACGTTAAACACATACACACAAATATGCTCAACACACACACATTAAACACAAACACATTAAACACACACACAAATATGCTGAACACACACGTTAAACACACAAACACATGTTAACACACAACACAAAAACATGTTAAATACACACAAACACATTAAACACACACACATACAAACACGTTAAAAACACAAACAAACATTTTTTTGGGGGGAGCAGCTAAAAAAATATTGAAGTTTACTAAACCACTGCACCGAACCAAACGCACCCAGCAGGCTATATACAGTGCATTCGGAAAGTATTCAGACCCCTTGTCTTTTCCACGTTATGTTACAGCCTTATTCTAAAACAGATTAAATTGTTTTTTTCCTCATCAATCTACACACAATACCCAATAATGACAAAGAAATAACAGGTTTAGACATTTTGTCAAATAAATAAAAATCACATTTACATAAGTATTCAGCCCCTTTGCTCAGTATTTTGTTAAAGCATCTTTGGTAGCGATTACAGCCTCAAGTCTTCTTGGGTATCACGCTACAAGCTTGGCACACCTGTATTTGGGGAGTTTCTCCCAGTCTTCTCTGCAGAACCTCTCAAGCTCTGTCAGGTTGGATGGGGAGCGTCGCTGTGCAGCTATTTCCAGGTCTCTCCAGAGATGTTCGATCGGGTTCAAGTCCGGGCCCTGGCTGGGCCACTCAAGGACATTCAGAGACATTCAGAGTCCCGAAGCCACTCCTGCGTTGTCTTGGCTGTGTGCTTAGGGTCGTTGTCCTGTTGGAAGGTGAAACTTCGCCCCAGTCTGAGGTCCTGAGCGCTCTGGAGCAGGTTTTCATCAAGGATCTCTCTGTACTTTGCTCCGTTCATCTTTCCCTCAATCCTGACTAGTCTCCCAGTCCCTGCCGCTGAAAAACATATCCACAGCGTGATGCTGCCACCACTATGCTTCACCATAGGGATGGTGCCAGGTTTCCTCCAAATGTGACGCTTGGCATTCAGGCCAAATAGTACAATCGTGGTTTCATTAGACCAGAGAATCTTGTTTCTCATGGTCTGAGAGTCCTTTAGGTGCCTTTTGGCAAACTCCAAGTGGGCTGTCATGTGCCTTTTACTGAGGAGTGGCTTCCGTCTGGCCACTCTACCATAAAGGCCTGATTAGTGGAGTGCTGCACAGATGGTTTTCCTTCTGGAAGGTTCTCCTATCTCCACAGAGGAACTCTGGAGCTCTGTCAGAGTGACCATCAGGTTCTTGGTCACCTCCCTGACCAAGGCCCTTCTCCTCCGATTGCTCAGTTTGGCCGGGCGGCCAGCTCTAGGAAGAGTCTTGGTGGTTCCAAACCTCTTCCATTTAAGAACGAAGGAGGCCACTGTATTCTTGGGGACGTTCAATGCTGCAGAAATGTTTTGGTACCCTTCCCCAGATCTGTGCCTCGACACAATCCTGTCTCTGAGCTCTACGGACAATTCCTTCGACCTCATGGCTTGGTTTTTGCTCTGACATGCACTGTCAACTGTGGGACCTTATATAGACAGGTGTGTGCCTTTCCAAATCATGTCCAATCAATTGAATTTACCACAAGTGGATTCCAATCAAGTTGTAGAAACATCAAGGATGATCAATGGAAACAGGATGCACCTGAGCTCAATTTCGAGTATCATAGCAAAGGGTCTGAATACTTATGTAAATAAAGTATTTCAGTTTTTTACTTTTAATCCATTTGCTAAAATTTCAAAAAACTTGTTTTCGCTTTGTCATTATGGGGTATTGACTAGGAAAAACATTTATTTCATCAATTTTAGAATAAGGCTGTAACGTAACAAAATGTGGGAAAAGTATTTCCGATTGCACTGTAAGTACCATGGTGAGAAGCTGGTCCCGCTGCACCTAACGAAACGTACCAGGTAGGCTTTAGCTCTTCTGCCTTGCCAAACATTTGGTGACGCATAAATGCGAAACCACGTGTTGCTGTTTTATGAAAATCTGGGAATATTTGGCAAAGGAAACGTTTCAGTGGTTCACCAATTAGGGCCTTGATGGACCATGTGCCCTAGGTAGAATGTTTGATATATTTTGGGGGAGGGAGGAGTTTATTTGAGACCCCTGGACAAACCAGGAACTAGACAAAACCACTTGGGGACCAAGACACAACGTCCCAAAAACATCTTAAAAATGTCCTCGGGGACGTCCCCGGGACCAACCGGGAACTAGATAAAACCTCCAGGGGACCATGACACAACGTCCTGACAACTTTAGGCGACAATTTAGTGACGTCCCGGTCTGTCCTAACAACTCATTATCGTTAGCAGGGTATGTCATGTGATTACAGTACTGACTCTTATTGGTGCGTAGCAGGCTAACATGTCATGTGATTACAGTACTGACTCTTATTGGTGTGTAGCAGGCTAACATGTCATGTGATTACAGAACTGACTCTTATTGGTGTGTAGCAGGCTAACATGTCATGTGATTACAGAACTGACTCTTATTGGTGTGTAGCAGGCTAACATGTCATGTGATTACAGTACTGACTCTTATTGGTGTGTAGCAGGCTAACATGTCATGTGATTACAGAACTGACTCTTATTGGTGTGTAGCAGGCTAACATGTCATGTGATTACAGTACTGACTCTTATTGGTGCGTAGCAGGCTAACATGTCATGTGATTACAGAACTGACTCTTATTGGTGTGTAGCAGGCTAACATGTCATGTGATTACAGTACTGACTCTTATTGGTGCGTAGCAGGCTAACATGTCATGTGATTACAGTACTGACTCTTATTGGTGCGTAGCAGGCTAACATGTCATGTGATTACAGTACTGACTCTTATTGGTGTGTAGCAGGCTAACATGTCATGTGATTACAGTACTGACTCTTATTGGTGTGTAGCAGGCTAACATGTCATGTGATTACAGTACTGACTCTTATTGGTGCGTAGCAGGCTAACATGTCATGTGATTACAGTACTGACTCTTATTGGTGCGTAGCAGGTTCTGGCGCCCCGTCCCCAGCAGACTGTGGATCCCGGGGACGCTGGCAGGAACCTCCTTCTCCAGAAGAGGACACACCCTCTGGCACACCTGCAGCAGGTGGTCCGGACTGATGTGACCATACAGCTTCACCTGCACACACACACACACACACACACACAGACACACACACACACACACACACAGACACACACACAGACACACACACAGACACACACAGACACACACAGACACACACAGACACACACCAAGAATTCAGGTTATGGATGAAAGCTGACCACCCATTACAACAGTAACGTCAGTATGACTACAGTATTTCCTGTTCTTCATATAATCACATTCAATACAATTACATCCAATACAATTACATTCAATACAATTACATTCAGTACAAATACCGTCTGTACAATTGCATATCTAGTTGTCCACAGCAAAGACATCTTCTTAAAATGCCTGGCCTACTTTTCAGACGGCACGCACACACGTACACACTGAGCCTTTCTGCTACCCAATTAGACACTCACACCGAACAGCTCTGCTGCCCAATTAGACACACACACACACCGAGCAGCTCTGCTGCCAAATTAGACACACACACACACCGAGCAGCTCTGCTGCCCAATTAGACACACACACCGAACAGCTCTGCTGCCCAATTAGACACACACACACCGAACAGCTCTGCTGCCCAATTAGACACACACACACACCGAGCAGCTCTGCTGCCCAATTAGACACACACACACACCGAGCAGCTCTGCTGCCCAATTAGACAAACACACCGAGCAGCTCTGCTGCCCAATTAGACAAACACACCGAGCAGCTCTGCTGCCCAATTAGACACACACACCGAGCAGCTCTGCTGCCCAATTAGACACACACACCGAGCAGCTCTGCTGCCCAATTAGACAAACACACCGAGCAGCTCTGCTGCCCAATTAGACACACACACACACCGAGCAGCTCTGCTGCCCAATTAGACACACACACCGAGCAGCTCTGCTGCCCAATTAGACAAACACACCGAGCAGCTCTGCTGCCCAATTAGACACACACACCGAACAGCTCTGCTGCCCAATTAGACAAACACACCGAGCAGCTCTGCTGCCCAATTAGACACACACACCGAACAGCTCTGCTGCCCAATTAGACACACACACCGAGCAGCTCTGCTGCCCAATTAGACACACACACCGAGCAGCTCTGCTGCCCAATTAGACACACACACCGAGCAGCTCTGCTGCCCAATTAGACACACACACACACCGAACAGCTCTGCTGCCCAATTAGACACACACAAACTCTCTCTCTCTCTCTCTCCTCTGTTATCTGTACATTCTGCACCGGCGCGCCACTGTGCACACACACACACACAATGAATGACCCTTTAATTGCCTTTAACATCATCTAATTGGTCTGCAGACGTGATCCGTTTAATAAGAACACACTCATTAATACTAATATAAGACTCGCCATGTGGCAGAGGAATGCATGGTGCATGGTAGCTAATATCACCATCATCATCATCATCATCATTATCATCATTATCACTAATATCACCATCATCATCATTATTATCACTAATATCTCCATCATCATCATCATTATTATCACTAATATCATTATTATTGTCACTAATACAATTATTATTAATATCACTATCAGTATCGCTAATATCACTATCACCATCATTATGGGCGGCAGGTAGCTTAGTGGTTAAGAGCGTTGTGCCAGTGACCGAAAGGTCGCTGCTTCTAATCCCCGAGCCGCCTAGGTGAAAAATCTGTCGATGTGCCCTTGAGCAAGGCACTTAACCCTAATTGCTCCTGTAAGTCGCTCTGGATAAGAGCGTCTGCTAAATGACTAAAATGTCAAATGTAAATATTA
Organism: Coregonus lavaretus; assembly: GCF_964263955.1. Classification (NCBI taxonomy): domain Eukaryota; kingdom Metazoa; phylum Chordata; class Actinopteri; order Salmoniformes; family Salmonidae; genus Coregonus; species Coregonus lavaretus. The sequence goes on along the minus strand of NW_028156980.1, from coordinate 33,564 downwards.
TCACTATCACTAATATCACCAATAAAATTATTATTACTAATATCACTATCATCATTATCACTAATATCACCAATATCATTATTAATCACCATCATCTTTATTAACACTAATATCACTATGATCATCATTAATATTACATCATCATTATTATCACTAATATCACTATCATCATTATTATTATCACTAATATCACTATCATCATTATTATTATCACTAATATCACTATCATCATTATTATCACTAATATCACTATCATCATTATTATCACTAATATTATTATCACTAATTTACTATCAATATTATTTTCACTAATATCACTATCATCACTATTATTAACACTATTATTACTATCATCATTATTATTATCACTCATATCACTATCCTCATCATTATCACTAATATCACTATCATCATTATCACTAATATCACTATCATCATTATTATCACTAATATCACTACCATCATTATTATAACTAACATCACTATCATTATTATTATCACTATAATCATCATTACTATCACGAATATCACTATAATCTTCATTATTATCACTAATATCACTATCATCGTTATTCTTAGCACTAAAATCAATATCATCATTATTATTATCAATAATATCACTATCATTATTATTATCACTAATATCACCATCATCACTACATTACTATTGTTGTCATCATGGAATTAATGTTCAGAATCACTCCTTAACACTAATACAAACGACATCTGTTAGAGGGAGAAAACGCTGCCCTTATTATCATTATATTATTATGAATATGACTTGAATTATTGTTTCATAATTAGCAGTAATTATAATGTTAATTATTAGTAGAAATATTAGTAGCTATTATAAATGTAATCTTTAGACTTCCTTTCACTAACTCTATTATACATTATAAAGATGGTCAGTCAGTCAGTCCATCCGTTATATGAATTATTAGTATTAATATTACTACATTCATAAATGTCATCTTTAGAAAAGACTCCAGTCAACCTAGTGGCTAAATATCTGATCCTTTCAATAAAAACCTTCCATGTAAATAACTTGACATAAACATATAAAGACAATCTGTCTGATAATTAAATTAAATCTGCAATATGGAACTTTCTTGGCGACCTGACCAAATTCACATAGATTTCACAGTTATAGATCTGTCATTCCCGTTGAAAGCCAGTCTAATAAGAGGTAGATCTGTTCTATGTGCTCTATTTCTATGCTTCCCGTTCTTATGTTATATTTTTGAGTATTTTACTATAGGTTTTGTCCACCAGCTTCAAACAGCTGAAAACACAATATTTTTGGTGATGGAAAATATATTTCACAGTGGTTTAGATGGTACAGTGATCCTCTACAATATACTTGCTTGTTGTCACATAAATTGAAATTAGGCAAACTATTAGAATTTTAGCAACCAGGAAATGGCAGAGTGATTTCTGCATAGTTCACCTTTAAGAACATGTCGCATCTTAAGATGAAGCAGCGGAGGACAGAGACAGTAGGCCCGGCCAGCCGCATCACAACCCCCGCTCACCGGCGGAGGGAGAAATGTCAGAGCAAGGAGAGGAGACAGACAGTGTCAATACTGCTGTTCTAGAAATGTATAGATTTAGTTTTAGTCGAGTCTGCAAAAGATCATGATGACTGTAGGCTACTGAAGATGTAAAAAAAATTAAAATAAATGTAAAAAAAAGAACCATGTCATGGAATTTTTTTTAAAAAAAAGATTAAGGTTATGATCATTTGCCAGAAATATAAAACTTTTAAAATATCTACATGATTGATCTCAAAACTCTCGAAAATATGTATTCTATTGACGTTACATGGTGTTATTCATGCAGTGCTCAATAGCGTTATGTAAAATCACCATGTAATTTACCTAATTAGTCCATTAATTAATAAAGCCATAATGATTAGATTTCAGCTGAATATTACCCCTTACCATCTATGTCTCCCCCTCCTTCAACCCTGAGGTAAGAAACACTCCTCTCTCCCCCTCCTGCTGATACAACTCTCTCTTTAGAAGGATATATATATTTCCCAGTGCTTTCTGATATGACTGTTTATTTTCTCCTAAAAGCAGTGTTTTACCTCGTCCCGCTGCTTGTGTGTTTTAGCCACACACACACACACACACACACACACCATGTCTCTCTCTCTCTCTCCAGCAGGAGCTGGGCGCCTTCATCTCTGCAAGCTGTGGCGCAGGAGTCCCTCCCCCGCGCGATCCAACACCACAACACTCATGACGTACCAACATTTCACACACATTTTCACTACTATTTAAATGTTTTGGACATGCCTGTCACCAAACTCTCAACCCAGGTTCCCCGATGGACCAGGACAAGACCCATTGCCTCCTCTGGGCCGGGTTAGGTTCGGGTTTTCTCGGTACAATCCTTTTTACTTTTTTTTCCCCCTGATTTAAAAATTGCGGGAAATTCAATTTGTATTTTGCTCTCTCTAAAAAACTTTTTCTCTGTTATAGAGGAGCCTTACCAAATCCTCGTATCTCCCAGGGTGCTCCTTCCCCGTCCAGTCCCGTCGTGTGGGCAGTAGCTGCAGGAAACACACAGTTCACTCCGATCACTAACACTAGAAACTCGTCTGTTTGTGTTTTTAAACATTAAATTACAAATCTGCTTAAAAATCAACATGAGAAAGTGCAGACAGCAGCTTGATGCGAGGCGAGCACAGACACACGACTCACCTCCTTCTCCTCCACCTCCCGGATCAACGTCTGGAAATAGATTAAAAAGTCAAAAAATCACACACCGAGACAAACCTGGTAATATAGTAAATAATCCTAAAATCCCCTCTGACCCACCTCTGCTGTGTTCTGGCACGGTCCAGCCTGTAGAAAGCGGGCGATTAGGAAGTAGAGTTCTGTAGGGGGGAGAGAGAGGACGGAGCGGGTTAGCTACAGAGGAGGGCGCCGGAGCGACGTGGAGAGGAATTATAACATCTAAATGTCACATATTCAGCTCCCTCTACTCACCAGAATTCAGCTGGGCGACCAGTTTACTGTCTGAATCCATTTTCGGGTTGTTTTTTTAGCGGGCTGAGGGAGTCTGCCCTATAGCTGTCACTGTTTACCCCGCAGGAAAACACTTCCTCCATTCAGGACCGCACCACCGTTAAACAGCCAGGCCCGGCCACCGTACAAACCCCTCCGCGCTGCCGTCAAATAGGCCCTCCGACGGGCTCAACCCGCAACAACACATCGCGTCGATATCACCTCAATAACTGCTCTGAGAGTCACTCTAAGGTTTGTATAACACATTTGGGGCCAATAAAGACGCCATTAAAGTAGTTTTATTGTCCCGTCCCTCCCCCACCCCGCCTCTCTCTAATAGCGCAGGAACAGGAAGTAGTGCAGGCTATTTGACGCACGTACCGGACGTCGACGGGACGCGGCAGAAACAGCGACGTTTAGCAGGAGAGAGAAGCGAGTCAGAGAAAATGGTTGTTACACTGGAACGACATCACCAATCATTCATACAGCGTTATTTACAAACTAACCGCTGTTTATGATGATTAGGATCATATAAACTCTCGTCAGATCGAGTTAGCAAGACTCTTATCTTACAAACAGTGCATTTTGGGGGAGCCTACTAGTGTTGTGATTATCGTGCTGCTTCAACTTTCGACGTCGTTTTGTTTGTTATTTGGTCGTCTGAGCTGTGGGTTTATGGTCGTGTCGTTATTGTGTAACTAACAACGTGAAACAACACACCCACTCCCGGAGCCGTTTGGGTTGTCCTCCTTCTCTCTCGGCTGCCTGTGTCTAGCTCAGCCTGGCTCCAGCAGTAAAATGGGGGAAGGGGTGAGGAGGAGAGGGGAGGGGGAATGGAGACTAATGAATGAAACCAAACCTCGTGAGTTACAAGAATCCACGTCGAATGGCAGACGGATCATGAAGACATACATTTATAGAAACATACGGTTGACATTTTATTTTTTATATATAGGTTAGGTTGTCTTTACGCCCGATGTAAAAGTAGCGAGGGTCATCAAAATTGCTAAAAGGTTTTAAAAACAATTCAAATAGATGCAACATGAAGATACTCCAAACTTTTTGAATGTTTAAAATCCCATCAGATATTGACTGAATAATAGCACATAAAACATTTTACTGGCATGGACAGATAATGCATGGAGTTAAGCGATGTTGGTGGGAATGCAGGTATTCAATTGATTGTAAAATGTCCCTTAAAAAAATAAAAATAGAATGCACTCATATGTACATTTTCTAATGGTATCAGGTATTTCTAAAAATAGTGTTCAAATAAAATGATATGTGCATCATTTGCATAAATACAATGGGTGTATTTGCGTATATGAATTAATTAACATAAAGAGTGGTGCAGGGCTACAACCACCCAAAACACCTGCTCTATCTAGACCTACCTACACTCACCTGCTCTGTCTAGACCTACCCACACTCACCTGCTCTATCTAGACCTACCCTCACTCACCTGCTCTGTCTAGACCTACCCTCACTCACCTGCTCTCTCTAGACCTACCCTCACTCACCTGCTCTCTCTAGACCTACCCTCACTCACCTGCTCTCTCTAGACCTACCCTCACTCACCTGCTCTATCTAGACCTACCCTCACTCACCTGCTCTGTCTAGACCTACCCTCACTCACCTGCTCTCTCTAGACCTACCCTCACTCACCTGCTCTGTCTAGACCTACCCTCACTCACCTGCTCTATCTAGACCTACCCTCACTCACCTGCTCTGTCTAGACCTACCCTCACTCACCTGCTCTCTCTAGACCTACCCTCACTCACCTGCTCTATCTAGACCTACCCTCACTCACCTGCTCTATCTAGACCTACCCTCACTCACCTGCTCTATCTAGACCTACCCTCACTCACCTGCTCTATCTAGACCTACCCTCACTCACCTGCTCTCTCTAGACCTACCTGCTCTGTCTAGACCTACCTACACTCACCTGCTCTATCTAGACCTACCCTCACTCACCTGCTCTATCTAGACCTACCCTCACTCACCTGCTCTGTCTAGACCTACCCTCACTCACCTGCTCTGTCTAGACCTACCCTCACTCACCTGCTCTGTCTAGACCTACCCTCACTCACCTGCTCTGTCTAGACCTACCCTCACTCACCTGCTCTGTCTAGACCTACCCTCACTCACCTGCTCTGTCTAGACCTACCCTCACTCACCTGCTCTATCTAGACCTACCCTCACTCACCTGCTCTATCTAGACCTACCCTCACTCACCTGCTCTGTCTAGACCTACCTACACTCACCTGCTCTCTCTAGACCTACCCACACTCACCTGCTCTATCTAGACCTACCTACACTCACCTGCTCTATCTAGACCTACCCTCACTCACCTGCTCTGTCTAGACCTACCCTCACTCACCTGCTCTGTCTAGACCTACCTGCACTCACCTGCTCTGTCTAGACCTACCTACACTCACCTGCTCTGTCTAGACCTACCTACACTCACCTGCTCTGTCTAGACCTACCTGCACTCACCTGCTCTGTCTAGACCTACCCTCACTCACCTGCTCTATCTAGACCTACCCTCACTCACCTGCTCTATCTAGACCTACCTACACTCACCTGCTCTATCTAGACCTACCCTCACTCACCTGCTCTGTCTAGACCTACCCTCACTCACCTGCTCTATCTAGACCTACCCTCACTCACCTGCTCTGTCTAGACCTACCCTCACTCACCTGCTCTGTCTAGACCTACCCTCACTCACCTGCTCTGTCTAGACCTACCCTCACTCACCTGCTCTGTCTAGACCTACCTACACTCACCTGCTCTGTCTAGACCTACCCTCACTCACCTGCTCTATCTAGACCTACCCTCACTCACCTGCTCTATCTAGACCTACCCTCACTCACCTGCTCTATCTAGACCTACCCTCACTCACCTGCTCTATCTAGACCTACCCACACTCACCTGCTCTATCTAGACCTACCTACACTCACCTGCTCTATCTAGACCTACCCTCACTCACCTGCTCTCTCTAGACCTACCCACACTCACCTGCTCTGTCTAGACCTACCCTCACTCACCTGCTCTCTCTAGACCTACCCACACTCACCTGCTCTATCTAGACCTACCTACACTCACCTGCTCTATCTAGACCTACCCTCACTCACCTGCTCTGTCTAGACCTACCCACACTCACCTGCTCTGTCTAGACCTACCTACACTCACCTGCTCTGTCTAGACCTACCCTCACTCACCTGCTCTATCTAGACCTACCCTCACTCACCTGCTCTATCTAGACCTACCCTCACTCACCTGCTCTATCTAGACCTACCCTCACTCACCTGCTCTATCTAGACCTACCCACACTCACCTGCTCTATCTAGACCTACCTACACTCACCTGCTCTATCTAGACCTACCCTCACTCACCTGCTCTCTCTAGACCTACCCACACTCACATGCTCTGTCTAGACCTACCCTCACTCACCTGCTCTATCTAGACCTACCCTCACTCACCTGCTCTATCTAGACCTACCCTCACTCACCTGCTCTATCTAGACCTACCTAAACTCACCTGCTCTATCTAGACCTACCCTCACTCACCTGCTCTGTCTAGACCTACCTGCACTCACCTGCTCTGTCTAGACCTACCTACACTCACCTGCTCTGTCTAGACCTACCTACACTCACCTGCTCTGTCTAGACCTACCTGCACTCACCTGCTCTGTCTAGACCTACCCTCACTCACCTGCTCTATCTAGACCTACCCTCACTCACCTGCTCTATCTAGACCTACCTACACTCACCTGCTCTATCTAGACCTACCCTCACTCACCTGCTCTGTCTAGACCTACCCTCACTCACCTGCTCTATCTAGACCTACCCTCACTCACCTGCTCTGTCTAGACCTACCCTCACTCACCTGCTCTGTCTAGACCTACCCTCACTCACCTGCTCTGTCTAGACCTACCCTCACTCACCTGCTCTGTCTAGACCTACCCTCACTCACCTGCTCTGTCTAGACCTACCTGCACTCACCTGCTCTGTCTAGACCTACCCACACTCACCTGCTCTGTCTAGACCTACCTGCACTCACCTGCTCTATCTAGACCTACCCTCACTCACCTGCTCTATCTAGACCTACCCTCACTCACCTGCTCTATCTAGACCTACCCTCACTCACCTGCTCTATCTAGACCTACCTGCACTCACCTGCTCTATCTAGACCTACCTGCACTCACCTGCTCTGTCTAGACCTACCCACACTCACCTGCTCTGTCTAGACCTACCTGCACTCACCTGCTCTATCTAGACCTACCTACACTCACCTGCTCTATCTAGACCTACCTGCACTCACCTGCTCTGTCTAGACCTACCTACACTCACCTGCTCTATCTAGACCTACCTGCACTTACCTGCTCTATCTAGACCTACCTGCACTCACCTGCTCTGTCTAGACCTACCTACACTCACCTGCTCTATCTAGACCTACCTGCACTCACCTGCTCTGTCTAGGCCGACCTACACTCACCTGCTCTATCTAGACCTACCTACACTCACCTGCTCTGTCTAGACCTACCCTCACTCACCTGCTCTGTCTAGACCTACCCTCACTCACCTGCTCTGTCTAGACCTACCCTCACTCACCTGCTCTGTCTAGACCTACCCTCACTCACCTGCTCTGTCTAGACCTACCCACACTCACCTGCTCTGTCTAGACCTACCCTCACTCACCTGCTCTGTCTAGACCTACCCTCACTCACCTGCTCTGTCTAGACCTACCCTCACTCACCTGCTCTGTCTAGACCTACCCTCACTCACCTGCTCTATCTAGACCTACCTACACTCACCTGCTCTGTCTAGACCTACCCACACTCACCTGCTCTGTCTAGACCTACCCACACTCACCTGCTCTGTCTAGACCTACCTGCACTCACCTGCTCTATCTAGACCTACCTGCTCTGTCTAGACCTACCTACACTCACCTGCTCTCTCTAGACCTACCCACACTCACCTGCTCTGTCTAGACCTACCTACACTCACCTGCTCTGTCTAGGCCTACCTACACTCACCTGCTCTATCTAGACCTACCCACACTCACCTGCTCTATCTAGACCTACCCACACTCACCTGCTCTGTCTAGACCTACCTACACTCACCTGCTCTATCTAGACCTACCTGCACTCACCTGCTCTGTCTAGGCCGACCTACACTCACCTGCTCTGTCTAGACCTACCTGCACTCACCTGCTCTGTCTAGACCTACCTACACTCACCTGCTCTATCTAGACCTACCTGAAATCACCTGCTCTGTCTAGACCTACCTACACTCACCTGCTCTATCTAGACCTACCTGAAATCACCTGCTCTGTCTAGACCTACCTGCACTCACCTGCTCTATCTAGACCTACCTGCTCTATCTAGACCTACCTACACTCACCTGCTCTATCTAGACCTACCTGCACTCACCTGCTCTGTCTAGGCCGACCTACACTCACCTGCTCTATCTAGACCTACCTGCACTCACCTGCTCTGTCTAGGCCGACCTACACTCACCTGCTCTGTCTAGACCTACCTGAAATCACCTGCTCTGTCTAGACCTACCCTCACTCACCTGCTCTGTCTAGGCCTACCCTCACTCACCTGCTCTATCTAGACCTACCCTCACTCACCTGCTCTGTCTAGACCTACCCTCACTCACCTGCTCTATCTAGACCTACCCTCACTCACCTGCTCTGTCTAGACCTACCTGAAATCACCTGCTCTGTCTAGGCCTACCCTCACTCACCTGCTCTGTCTAGGCCTACCTGAAATCACCTGCTCTGTCTAGACCTACCTGCACTCACCTGCTCTGTCTAGGCCTACCTGCACTCACCTGCTCTGTCTAGGCCGACCTACACTCACCTGCTCTATCTAGACCTACCTACACTCACCTGCTCTGTCTAGACCTACCTACACTCACCTGCTCTCTCTAGACCTACCCACACTCACCTGCTCTATCTAGACCTACCTACACTCACCTGCTCTATCTAGACCTACCCTCACTCACCTGCTCTGTCTAGACCTACCCTCACTCACCTGCTCTGTCTAGACCTACCTGCACTCACCTGCTCTGTCTAGACCTACCTACACTCACCTGCTCTGTCTAGACCTACCTACACTCACCTGCTCTGTCTAGACCTACCTGCACTCACCTGCTCTGTCTAGACCTACCCTCACTCACCTGCTCTATCTAGACCTACCCTCACTCACCTGCTCTATCTAGACCTACCTACACTCACCTGCTCTATCTAGACCTACCCTCACTCACCTGCTCTGTCTAGACCTACCCTCACTCACCTGCTCTATCTAGACCTACCCTCACTCACCTGCTCTGTCTAGACCTACCCTCACTCACCTGCTCTGTCTAGACCTACCCTCACTCACCTGCTCTGTCTAGACCTACCCTCACTCACCTGCTCTGTCTAGACCTACCTACACTCACCTGCTCTGTCTAGACCTACCCTCACTCACCTGCTCTATCTAGACCTACCCTCACTCACCTGCTCTATCTAGACCTACCCTCACTCACCTGCTCTATCTAGACCTACCCTCACTCACCTGCTCTATCTAGACCTACCCACACTCACCTGCTCTATCTAGACCTACCTACACTCACCTGCTCTATCTAGACCTACCCTCACTCACCTGCTCTCTCTAGACCTACCCACACTCACCTGCTCTGTCTAGACCTACCCTCACTCACCTGCTCTCTCTAGACCTACCCACACTCACCTGCTCTATCTAGACCTACCTACACTCACCTGCTCTATCTAGACCTACCCTCACTCACCTGCTCTGTCTAGACCTACCCACACTCACCTGCTCTGTCTAGACCTACCTACACTCACCTGCTCTGTCTAGACCTACCCTCACTCACCTGCTCTATCTAGACCTACCCTCACTCACCTGCTCTATCTAGACCTACCCTCACTCACCTGCTCTATCTAGACCTACCCTCACTCACCTGCTCTATCTAGACCTACCCACACTCACCTGCTCTATCTAGACCTACCTACACTCACCTGCTCTATCTAGACCTACCCTCACTCACCTGCTCTCTCTAGACCTACCCACACTCACATGCTCTGTCTAGACCTACCCTCACTCACCTGCTCTATCTAGACCTACCCTCACTCACCTGCTCTATCTAGACCTACCCTCACTCACCTGCTCTATCTAGACCTACCTACACTCACCTGCTCTATCTAGACCTACCCTCACTCACCTGCTCTGTCTAGACCTACCTGCACTCACCTGCTCTGTCTAGACCTACCTACACTCACCTGCTCTGTCTAGACCTACCTACACTCACCTGCTCTGTCTAGACCTACCTGCACTCACCTGCTCTGTCTAGACCTACCCTCACTCACCTGCTCTATCTAGACCTACCCTCACTCACCTGCTCTATCTAGACCTACCTACACTCACCTGCTCTATCTAGACCTACCCTCACTCACCTGCTCTGTCTAGACCTACCCTCACTCACCTGCTCTATCTAGACCTACCCTCACTCACCTGCTCTGTCTAGACCTACCCTCACTCACCTGCTCTGTCTAGACCTACCCTCACTCACCTGCTCTGTCTAGACCTACCCTCACTCACCTGCTCTGTCTAGACCTACCCTCACTCACCTGCTCTGTCTAGACCTACCTGCACTCACCTGCTCTGTCTAGACCTACCCACACTCACCTGCTCTGTCTAGACCTACCTGCACTCACCTGCTCTATCTAGACCTACCCTCACTCACCTGCTCTATCTAGACCTACCCTCACTCACCTGCTCTATCTAGACCTACCCTCACTCACCTGCTCTATCTAGACCTACCTGCACTCACCTGCTCTATCTAGACCTACCTGCACTCACCTGCTCTGTCTAGACCTACCCACACTCACCTGCTCTGTCTAGACCTACCTGCACTCACCTGCTCTATCTAGACCTACCTACACTCACCTGCTCTATCTAGACCTACCTGCACTCACCTGCTCTGTCTAGACCTACCTACACTCACCTGCTCTATCTAGACCTACCTGCACTCACCTGCTCTATCTAGACCTACCTGCACTCACCTGCTCTGTCTAGACCTACCTACACTCACCTGCTCTATCTAGACCTACCTGCACTCACCTGCTCTGTCTAGGCCGACCTACACTCACCTGCTCTATCTAGACCTACCTACACTCACCTGCTCTGTCTAGACCTACCCTCACTCACCTGCTCTGTCTAGACCTACCCTCACTCACCTGCTCTGTCTAGACCTACCCTCACTCACCTGCTCTGTCTAGACCTACCCTCACTCACCTGCTCTGTCTAGACCTACCCACACTCACCTGCTCTGTCTAGACCTACCCTCACTCACCTGCTCTGTCTAGACCTACCCTCACTCACCTTCTCTGTCTAGACCTACCCTCACTCACCTGCTCTGTCTAGACCTACCCTCACTCACCTGCTCTATCTAGACCTACCTACACTCACCTGCTCTGTCTAGACCTACCCACACTCACCTGCTCTGTCTAGACCTACCCACACTCACCTGCTCTGTCTAGACCTACCTGCACTCACCTGCTCTATCTAGACCTACCTGCTCTGTCTAGACCTACCTACACTCACCTGCTCTCTCTAGACCTACCCACACTCACCTGCTCTGTCTAGACCTACCTACACTCACCTGCTCTGTCTAGGCCTACCTACACTCACCTGCTCTATCTAGACCTACCCACACTCACCTGCTCTATCTAGACCTACCCACACTCACCTGCTCTGTCTAGACCTACCTACACTCACCTGCTCTATCTAGACCTACCTGCACTCACCTGCTCTGTCTAGGCCGACCTACACTCACCTGCTCTGTCTAGACCTACCTGCACTCACCTGCTCTGTCTAGACCTACCTACACTCACCTGCTCTATCTAGACCTACCTGAAATCACCTGCTCTGTCTAGACCTACCTACACTCACCTGCTCTATCTAGACCTACCTGAAATCACCTGCTCTGTCTAGACCTACCTGCACTCACCTGCTCTATCTAGACCTACCTGCTCTATCTAGACCTACCTACACTCACCTGCTCTATCTAGACCTACCTGCACTCACCTGCTCTGTCTAGGCCGACCTACACTCACCTGCTCTATCTAGACCTACCTGCACTCACCTGCTCTGTCTAGGCCGACCTACACTCACCTGCTCTATCTAGACCTACCTGCACTCACCTGCTCTGTCTAGGCCGACCTACACTCACCTGCTCTGTCTAGACCTACCTGCACTCACCTGCTCTGTCTAGACCTACCTACACTCACCTGCTCTATCTAGACCTACCTGAAATCACCTGCTCTGTCTAGACCTACCTACACTCACCTGCTCTATCTAGACCTACCTGAAATCACCTGCTCTGTCTAGACCTACCTGCACTCACCTGCTCTATCTAGACCTACCTGCTCTATCTAGACCTACCTACACTCACCTGCTCTATCTAGACCTACCTGCACTCACCTGCTCTGTCTAGGCCGACCTACACTCACCTGCTCTATCTAGACCTACCTGCACTCACCTGCTCTGTCTAGGCCGACCTACACTCACCTGCTCTGTCTAGACCTACCTGAAATCACCTGCTCTGTCTAGACCTACCCTCACTCACCTGCTCTGTCTAGGCCTACCCTCACTCACCTGCTCTATCTAGACCTACCCTCACTCACCTGCTCTGTCTAGACCTACCCTCACTCACCTGCTCTATCTAGACCTACCCTCACTCACCTGCTCTGTCTAGACCTACCTGAAATCACCTGCTCTGTCTAGGCCTACCCTCACTCACCTGCTCTGTCTAGGCCTACCTGAAATCACCTGCTCTGTCTAGACCTACCTGCACTCACCTGCTCTGTCTAGGCCTACCTGCACTCACCTGCTCTGTCTAGGCCGACCTACACTCACCTGCTCTATCTAGACCTACCTACACTCACCTGCTCTGTCTAGACCTACCTACACTCACCTGCTCTCTCTAGACCTACCCACACTCACCTGCTCTATCTAGACCTACCTACACTCACCTGCTCTATCTAGACCTACCCTCACTCACCTGCTCTGTCAAGACCTACCCTCACTCACCTGCTCTGTCTAGACCTACCTGCACTCACCTGCTCTGTCTAGACCTACCTACACTCACCTGCTCTGTCTAGACCTACCTACACTCACCTGCTCTGTCTAGACCTACCTGCACTCACCTGCTCTGTCTAGACCTACCCTCACTCACCTGCTCTATCTAGACCTACCCTCACTCACCTGCTCTATCTAGACCTACCTACACTCACCTGCTCTATCTAGACCTACCCTCACTCACCTGCTCTGTCTAGACCTACCCTCACTCACCTGCTCTATCTAGACCTACCCTCACTCACCTGCTCTGTCTAGACCTACCCTCACTCACCTGCTCTGTCTAGACCTACCCTCACTCACCTGCTCTGTCTAGACCTACCCTCACTCACCTGCTCTGTCTAGACCTACCTACACTCACCTGCTCTGTCTAGACCTACCCTCACTCACCTGCTCTATCTAGACCTACCCTCACTCACCTGCTCTATCTAGACCTACCCTCACTCACCTGCTCTATCTAGACCTACCCTCACTCACCTGCTCTATCTAGACCTACCCACACTCACCTGCTCTATCTAGACCTACCTACACTCACCTGCTCTATCTAGACCTACCCTCACTCACCTGCTCTCTCTAGACCTACCCACACTCACCTGCTCTGTCTAGACCTACCCTCACTCACCTGCTCTCTCTAGACCTACCCACACTCACCTGCTCTATCTAGACCTACCTACACTCACCTGCTCTATCTAGACCTACCCTCACTCACCTGCTCTGTCTAGACCTACCCACACTCACCTGCTCTGTCTAGACCTACCTACACTCACCTGCTCTGTCTAGACCTACCCTCACTCACCTGCTCTATCTAGACCTACCCTCACTCACCTGCTCTATCTAGACCTACCCTCACTCACCTGCTCTATCTAGACCTACCCTCACTCACCTGCTCTATCTAGACCTACCCACACTCACCTGCTCTATCTAGACCTACCTACACTCACCTGCTCTATCTAGACCTACCCTCACTCACCTGCTCTCTCTAGACCTACCCACACTCACATGCTCTGTCTAGACCTACCCTCACTCACCTGCTCTATCTAGACCTACCCTCACTCACCTGCTCTATCTAGACCTACCCTCACTCACCTGCTCTATCTAGACCTACCTACACTCACCTGCTCTATCTAGACCTACCCTCACTCACCTGCTCTGTCTAGACCTACCTGCACTCACCTGCTCTGTCTAGACCTACCTACACTCACCTGCTCTGTCTAGACCTACCTACACTCACCTGCTCTGTCTAGACCTACCTGCACTCACCTGCTCTGTCTAGACCTACCCTCACTCACCTGCTCTATCTAGACCTACCCTCACTCACCTGCTCTATCTAGACCTACCTACACTCACCTGCTCTATCTAGACCTACCCTCACTCACCTGCTCTGTCTAGACCTACCCTCACTCACCTGCTCTATCTAGACCTACCCTCACTCACCTGCTCTGTCTAGACCTACCCTCACTCACCTGCTCTGTCTAGACCTACCCTCACTCACCTGCTCTGTCTAGACCTACCCTCACTCACCTGCTCTGTCTAGACCTACCCTCACTCACCTGCTCTGTCTAGACCTACCTGCACTCACCTGCTCTGTCTAGACCTACCCACACTCACCTGCTCTGTCTAGACCTACCTGCACTCACCTGCTCTATCTAGACCTACCCTCACTCACCTGCTCTATCTAGACCTACCCTCACTCACCTGCTCTATCTAGACCTACCCTCACTCACCTGCTCTATCTAGACCTACCTGCACTCACCTGCTCTATCTAGACCTACCTGCACTCACCTGCTCTGTCTAGACCTACCCACACTCACCTGCTCTGTCTAGACCTACCTGCACTCACCTGCTCTATCTAGACCTACCTACACTCACCTGCTCTATCTAGACCTACCTGCACTCACCTGCTCTGTCTAGACCTACCTACACTCACCTGCTCTATCTAGACCTACCTGCACTCACCTGCTCTATCTAGACCTACCTGCACTCACCTGCTCTGTCTAGACCTACCTACACTCACCTGCTCTATCTAGACCTACCTGCACTCACCTGCTCTGTCTAGGCCGACCTACACTCACCTGCTCTATCTAGACCTACCTACACTCACCTGCTCTGTCTAGACCTACCCTCACTCACCTGCTCTGTCTAGACCTACCCTCACTCACCTGCTCTGTCTAGACCTACCCTCACTCACCTGCTCTGTCTAGACCTACCCTCACTCACCTGCTCTGTCTAGACCTACCCACACTCACCTGCTCTGTCTAGACCTACCCTCACTCACCTGCTCTGTCTAGACCTACCCACACTCACCTGCTCTGTCTAGACCTACCCTCACTCACCTGCTCTGTCTAGACCTACCCTCACTCACCTGCTCTGTCTAGACCTACCCTCACTCACCTGCTCTGTCTAGACCTACCCTCACTCACCTGCTCTGTCTAGACCTACCCTCACTCACCTGCTCTATCTAGACCTACCTACACTCACCTGCTCTGTCTAGACCTACCCACACTCACCTGCTCTGTCTAGACCTACCCACACTCACCTGCTCTGTCTAGACCTACCTGCACTCACCTGCTCTATCTAGACCTACCTGCTCTGTCTAGACCTACCTACACTCACCTGCTCTCTCTAGACCTACCCACACTCACCTGCTCTGTCTAGACCTACCTACACTCACCTGCTCTGTCTAGGCCTACCTACACTCACCTGCTCTATCTAGACCTACCCACACTCACCTGCTCTATCTAGACCTACCCACACTCACCTGCTCTGTCTAGACCTACCTACACTCACCTGCTCTATCTAGACCTACCTGCACTCACCTGCTCTGTCTAGGCCGACCTACACTCACCTGCTCTGTCTAGACCTACCTGCACTCACCTGCTCTGTCTAGACCTACCTACACTCACCTGCTCTATCTAGACCTACCTGAAATCACCTGCTCTGTCTAGACCTACCTACACTCACCTGCTCTATCTAGACCTACCTGAAATCACCTGCTCTGTCTAGACCTACCTGCACTCACCTGCTCTATCTAGACCTACCTGCTCTATCTAGACCTACCTACACTCACCTGCTCTATCTAGACCTACCTGCACTCACCTGCTCTGTCTAGGCCGACCTACACTCACCTGCTCTATCTAGACCTACCTGCACTCACCTGCTCTGTCTAGGCCGACCTACACTCACCTGCTCTGTCTAGACCTACCTGAAATCACCTGCTCTGTCTAGACCTACCCTCACTCACCTGCTCTGTCTAGGCCTACCCTCACTCACCTGCTCTATCTAGACCTACCCTCACTCACCTGCTCTGTCTAGACCTACCCTCACTCACCTGCTCTATCTAGACCTACCCTCACTCACCTGCTCTGTCTAGACCTACCTGAAATCACCTGCTCTGTCTAGGCCTACCCTCACTCACCTGCTCTGTCTAGGCCTACCTGAAATCACCTGCTCTGTCTAGACCTACCTGCACTCACCTGCTCTGTCTAGGCCTACCTGCACTCACCTGCTCTGTCTAGGCCGACCTACACTCACCTGCTCTATCTAGACCTACCTACACTCACCTGCTCTGTCTAGACCTACCTGAAATCACCTGCTCTGTCTAGGCCTACCCTCACTCACCTGCTCTGTCTAGGCCTACCTGAAATCACCTGCTCTGTCTAGACCTACCTGCACTCACCTGCTCTGTCTAGGCCTACCTGCACTCACCTGCTCTGTCTAGGCCGACCTACACTCACCTGCTCTATCTAGACCTACCTACACTCACCTGCTCTGTCTAGACCTACCTGAAATCACCTGCTCTGTCTAGGCCTACCCTCACTCACCTGCTCTGTCTAGGCCTACCTGAAATCACCTGCTCTGTCTAGACCTACCTGCACTCACCTGCTCTGTCTAGGCCTACCTGCACTCACCTGCTCTGTCTAGGCCGACCTACACTCACCTGCTCTATCTAGACCTACCTACACTCACCTGCTCTGTCTAGGCCTACCTGAAATCACCTGCTCTGTCTAGACCTACCTGCACTCACCTGCTCTGTCTAGGCCTACCTGCACTCACCTGCTCTGTCTAGGCCGACCTACACTCACCTGCTCTATCTAGACCTACCTACACTCACCTGCTCTATCTAGACCTACCTACACTCACCTGCTCTATCTAGACCTACCTACACTCACCTGCTCTATCTAGACCTACCTACACTCACCTGCTCTGTCTAGGCCTACCTGCACTCACCTGCTCTGTCTAGACCTACCCTCACTCACCTGCTCTATCTAGATCTACCTACACTCACCTGCTCTATCTAGACCTACCCTCACTCACCTGCTCTGTCTAGACCTACCCTCACTCACCTGCTCTGTCTAGACCTACCCTCACTCACCTGCTCTGTCTAGACCTACCCTCACTCACCTGCTCTGTCTAGACCTACCCTCACTCACCTGCTCTGTCTAGACCTACCCTCACTCACCTGCTCTGTCTAGACCTACCCTCACTCACCTGCTCTGTCTAGACCTACCCTCACTCACCTGCTCTATCTAGATCTACCTACACTCACCTGCTCTATCTAGACCTACCCTCACTCACCTGCTCTGTCTAGACCTACCTGCTCTATCTAGACCTACCTACACTCACCTGCTCTATCTAGACCTACCTGCTCTATCTAGACCTACCTGCTCTATCTAGACCTACCTGCTCTATCTAGACCTACCCTCACTCACCTGCTCTGTCTAGGCCTACCCTCACTCACCTGCTCTGTCTAGACCTACCTGCTCTATCTAGACCTACCTACACTCACCTGCTCTATCTAGACCTACCTACACTCACCTGCTCTGTCTAGACCTACCCTCACTCACCTGCTCTGTCTAGACCTACCTACACTCACCTGCTCTGTCTAGACCTACCTACACTCACCTGCTCTGTCTAGACCTACCCTCACTCACCTGCTCTGTCTAGGCCTACCTGCACTCACCTGCTCTGTCTAGACCTACCTACACTCACCTGCTCTCTCTAGACCTACCTACACTCACCTGCTCTCTCTAGACCTACCTGAAATCACCTGCTCTGTCTAGGCCTACCTACACTCACCTGCTCTCTCTAGACCTACCTACACTCACCTGCTCTCTCTAGACCTACCTACACTCACCTGCTCTGTCTAGGCCTACCTGCACTCACCTGCTCTGTCTAGACCTACCTACACTCACCTGCTCTCTCTAGACCTACCTGAAATCACCTGCTCTGTCTAGGCCTACCTACACTCACCTGCTCTGTCTAGACCTACCTACACTCACCTGCTCTCTCTAGACCTACCTACACTCACCTGCTCTGTCTAGACCTACCCTCACTCACCTGCTCTGTCTAGGCCTACCTGCACTCACCTGCTCTGTCTAGACCTACCTACACTCACCTGCTCTCTCTAGACCTACCTACACTCACCTGCTCTGTCTAGGCCTACCTACACTCACCTGCTCTCTCTAGACCGACCTGCACTCACCTGCTCTGTCTAGACCTACCTACACTCACCTGCTCTCTCTAGACCTACCTACACTCACCTGCTCTGTCTAGGCCTACCTACACTCACCTGCTCTCTCTAGACCGACCTGCACTCACCTGCTCTGTCTAGACCTACCTACACTCACCTGCTCTCTCTAGACCTACCTGCACTCACCTGCTCTGTCTAGGCCTACCTACACTCACCTGCTCTCTCTAGACCTACCTACACTCACCTGCTCTCTCTAGACCTACCTACACTCACCTGCTCTGTCTAGACCTACCTGCACTCACCTGCTCTGTCTAGACCTACCTACACTCACCTGCTCTATCTAGACCTACCTACACTCACCTGCTCTATCTAGACCTACCTGCACTCACCTGCTCTATCTAGACCTACCTGCACTCACCTGCTCTCTCTAGACCTACCTACACTCACCTGCTCTCTCTAGACCTACCTACACTCACCTGCTCTCTCTAGACCTACCTACACTCACCTGCTCTCTCTAGACCTACCTACACTCACCTGCTCTCTCTAGGCCTACCTGCACTCACCTGCTCTGTCTAGGCCTACCTGCACTCACCTGCTCTGTCTAGACCTACCTACACTCACCTGCTCTGTTTAGACTTCCTCATTAATTACTGTTGTCACATTCTGTTGCATAATTCAGACAGGCACAAGCAAGAGTATGGAAGAGTAGCAGGAGGAAAATGAAAGCAATCAATCCAGTGAGATTTGAGTGACAAGTGGATTTTGCACCCCTCAAAGACAGGAAATGGCAGTAGATGGCTTAGAAAGACAGATCCTTAGGTGGGAGGTGCTATTAAAAGGAAGTAGAGTTCCAGCCTGTATCTCACTGGGTGTTTTGTAGGGGCATTAGTATTCCCAAACTGACCCGCTAGTGAATGTAACAGTGTTGTAGTGACATTATTCAGACTAAAAGCAGCCATGTTTGGAGTCATTCCACGGTCGCGTTTAGACAGAACTGAAACAGAAACCCATTCAGTCAACTTAACAACAAGTACTGTGCGTTACAGTTCAACTTTTTCAGTTCGTCCAGATTCGTTCCCACTGTGAAATAAGAAACCAGGCTTGCGTCATTGGCGACACCAGGAGTGGCCTTTCCACTTCTCCTAGATGTACAGACACTACATAATGAAGCTGTCTAAAACTCCACAAAGCTGTACATGACATATACACTCACATTTCTTTCTTTCAGTTTTCAGAGAGAACCACGGGTCCTTAGTTGGCTAATCAGTATGACATGTATTTATATTTTAAATAGACAAACTGAAACAAAACCTAGGAATGTGAATCTACAATGTGTTCCCCAGTACATTAGCCTGTAGGTCTAGCACATAGGGCAGATCTGTTCCAGGTCCATAAGGACCTGATGCTGGCTCACCCTCTGACCCAGATGGTTCCAGGTCCATAAGGACCTGATGCTGGCTCACCCTCTGACCCAGATGGTTCCAGGTCCATAAGGACTTGATGCTGGCTCACCCTCTGACCCAGATGGTTCCAGGTCCATAAGGACTTGATGCTGGCTCACCCTCTGACCCAGATGGTTCCAGGTCCATAAGGACTTGATGCTGGCTCACCCTCTGACCCAGATGGTTCTGTCTTTAGAGAGACATTATAATAATTATAGACTACAGGGGTAGTTATATAGTATAGGAGAATTATTGATTATAAATAATCTATTTTTAAATGGTTATTGTGTAATTCTCCAATAACAGTATAGCTCTCCAATAAGAGGATAGAGTGATGGAGGGGGTAAGAGGATAGAGTGATGGAGGGGTAAGAGGATAGAGTGATGGAGGGGGTAAGAGGATAGAGTGATGGAGTGATGGAGGGGGTAAGAGGATAGAGTGATGGAGGGGTAAGAGGATAGAGTGATGGAGGGGGTAAGAGGATAGAGTGATGGAGTGATGGAGGGGGTAAGAGGATAGAGTGATGGAGGAGGTAAGAGGATAGAGTGATGGAGGGGGTAAGAGGATAGAGTGATGGAGGGGGTAAGAGGATAGAGTGATGGAGTGATGGAGGGGGTAAGAGGATAGAGTGATGGAGGGGTAAGAGGATAGAGTGATGGAGGGGGTAAGAGGATAGAGTGATGGAGGGGTAAGAGGATAGAGTGATGGAGGGGGTAAGAGGATAGAGTGATGGAGTGATGGAGGGGGTAAGAGGATAGAGTGATGGAGGGGGTAAGAGGATAGAGTGATGGAGGGGGTAAGAGGATAGAGTGATGGAGGGGTAAGAGGATAGAGTGATGGAGGGGTAAGAGGATAGAGTGATGGAGTGATGGAGGGGGTAAGAGGATAGAGTGATGGAGTGATGGAGGGGTAAGAGGATAGAGTGATGGAGGGGGTAAGAGGATAGAGTGATGGAGTGATGGAGGGGGTAAGAGGATAGAGTGATGGAGTGATGGAGGGGGTAAGAGGATAGAGTGATGGAGGGGGTAAGAGGATAGAGTGATGGAGGGGGTAAGAGGATAGAGTGATGGAGTGATGGAGGGGGTAAGAGGATAGAGTGATGGAGGGGGTAAAAGGATAGAGTGATGGAGGGGTAAGAGGATAGAGTGATGGAGTGATGGAGGGGGTAAGAGGATAGAGTGATGGAGTGATGGAGGGGGTAAGAGGATAGAGTGATGGAGGGGGTAAGAGGATAGAGTGATGGAGGGGGTAAGAGGATAGAGTGATGGAGGGGGTAAGAGGATAGAGTGATGGAGGGGTAAGAGGATAGAGTGATGGAGGGGTAAGAGGATAGAGTGATGGAGGGGTAAGAGGATAGAGTGATGGAGGGGGTAAGAGGATAGAGTGATGGAGGGGTAAGAGGATAGAGTGATGGAGGGGGTAAGAGGATAGAGTGATGGAGGGGTAAGAGGATAGAGTGATGGAGTGATGGAGGGGGTAAGAGGATAGAGTGATGGAGTGATGGAGGGGGTAAGAGGATAGAGTGATGGAGGGGGTAAGAGGATAGAGTGTATAGGGAAGAATAGGGCGAGAATTGGTGAGAGGAATTGACTCTCACCTACCAAGTTAGTTAACTTCACTACCATCATAGTGACATGAAGTCACTAATTATAACATGCAATTCTTGCCTCAACCCTTCTATTCTGTGTGTGTGTATGTCTGGAGAGATGTGTGTGTGTATGTCTGGAGAGATGTGTGTGTGTATGTCTGGAGAGATGTGTGTATGTCTGGAGAGATGTGTGTGTGTATGTCTGGAGAGATGTGTGTGTGTATGTCTGGAGAGATGTGTGTATGTCTGGAGAGATGTGTGTGTGTGCTTCACCCCTGACCGCCAACCTCTGCCAGTAGCTGTGTAAGCATGTCTCGGCCACCTGGTGGCAGCCTCTCTCTGTCCTCCTGACCTCTCAGCACCAGAACTCACAGATCAAAGGTTACAGATCAACCAATCAGACACCAGGGGCAGATGTCTGGGTTCTATTACAGATACTTCACCACATCTCTGATGTCTAGTATTCTCCTCTCTGATGTCTAGTGTTCTCCTCTCTGATGTCTAGTATTCTCCTCTCTGATGTCTAGTATTCTCCTCTCTGATGTCTAGTATTCTCCTCTCTGATGTCTAGTATTGCTGCTCTGGCACCCCAATGGTGGAACAAGCTCCCTCACGACGCCAGGACAGCGGAGTCACTCACCACCTTCCGGAGACATTTGAAACCCCACCTCTTTAAGGAACACCTGGGATAGGAAAAAGTAATCCTTCTACCCCTCCCCCCCCCAAAAAAAAGTATAATTGTAAAGTGGTTATCCCACTGGCTATAGGGTGAATGCACCAACTTGTAGTCGCTCTGGATAAGAGCGTCTGCTAAATGACGTAAATGTGCCCTTGAGCAAGGCACTTAACCCTAATTGCTCCTGTAAGTCGCTCTGGATAAGAGCGTCTGCTAAATGACTAAAATGTAAAAATGTAAAATGTAGTATTCTCCTCTCTGATGTCTAGTATTCTCCTCTCTGATGTCTAGTATTCTCCTCTCGGATGTCTAGTGTTCTCCTCTCTGATGTCTAGTATTCTCCTCTCTGATGTCTAGTATTCTCCTCTCTGATGTCTAGTATTCTCCTCTCTGATGTCTAGTATTCTCCTCTCTGATGTCTAGTATTCTCCTCTCTGATGTCTAGTATTCTCCTTTCTGATGTCTAGTGTTCTCCTCTCTGATGTCTAGTATTCTCCTCTCTGATGTCTAGTATTCTCCTCTCTGATGTCTAGTATTCTCCTCTCTGATGTCTAGTATTCTCCTCTCTGATGTCTAGTGTTCTCCTCTCTGATGTCTAGTATTCTCCTCTCTGATGTCTAGTGTTCTCCTCTCTGATGTCTAGTATTCTCCTCTCTGATGTCTAGTATTCTCCTCTCTGATGTCTAATATTCTCCTCTCTGATGTCTAGTATTCTCCTCTCTGATGTCTAGTATTCTCCTCTCTGATGTCTAGTATTCTCCTCTCTGATGTCTAGTATTCTCCTCTCTGATGTCTAGTGTTCTCCTCTCTGATGTCTAGTGTTCTCCTCTCTGATGTCTAGTATTCTCCTCTCTGATGTCTAGTATTCTCCTCTCTGATGTCTAGTATTCTCCTCTCTGATGTCTAGTATTCTCCTCTCTGATGTCTAGTATTCTCCTCTCTGATGTCTAGTATTCTCCTCTCTGATGTCTAGTATTCTCCTCTCTGATGTCTAGTGTTCTCCTCTCTGATGTCTAGTGTTCTCCTCTCTGATGTCTAGTATTCTCCTCTCTGATGTCTAGTATTCTCCTCTCTGATGTCTAGTATTCTCCTCTCTGATGTCTAGTATTCTCCTCTCTGATGTCTAGTATTCTCCTCTCTGATGTCTAGTATTCTCCTCTCTGATGTCTAGTATTCTCCTCTCTGATGTCTAGTATTCTCCTCTCTGATGTCTAGTATTCTCCTCTCTGATGTCTATTACTCTCCTCTCTGATGTCTAGTATTCTCCTCTCTGATGTCTAGTATTCTCCTCTCTGATGTCTAGTATTCTCCTCTCTGATGTCTAGTATTCTCCTCTCTGATGTCTAGTGTTCTCCTCTCTGATGTCTAGTGTTCTCATCTCTTATGTCTAGTGTTCTCATCTCTGATGTCTAGTGTTCTCCTCTCTGATGTCTAGTATTCTCCTCTCTGATGTCTAGTATTCTCCTCTCTGATGTCTAGTATTCTCCTCTCTGATGTCTAGTATTCTCCTCTCTGATGTCTAGTATTCTCCTCTCTGATGTCTAGTATTCTCCTCTCTGATGTCTAGTATTCTCCTCTCTGATGTCTAGTATTCTCCGCTCTGATGTCTAGTATTCTCCTCTCTGATGTCTAGTGTTCTCCTCTCTGATGTCTAGTGTTCTCCTCTCTGATGTCTAGTGTTCTCCTCTCTGATGTCTAGTATTCTCCTCTCTGATGTCTAGTATTCTCCTCTCTGATGTCTAGTATTCTCCTCTCTGATGTCTAGTATTCTCCTCTCTGATGTCTAGTATTCTCCTCTCTGATGTCTAGTATTCTCCTCTCTGATGTCTAGTATTCTCCTCTCTGATGTCTAGTATTCTCCTCTCTGATGTCTAGTATTCTCCGCTCTGATGTCTAGTATTCTCCTCTCTGATGTCTAGTGTTCTCCTCTCTGATGTCTAGTGTTCTCCTCTCTGATGTCTAGTGTTCTCCTCTCTGATGTCTAGTATTCTCCTCTCTGATGTCTAGTATTCTCCTCTCTGATGTCTAGTATTCTCCTCTCTGATGTCTAGTATTCTCCTCTCTGATGTCTAGTATTCTCCTCTCTGATGTCTAGTGTTCTCCTCTCTGATGTCTAGTATTCTCCTCTCTGATGTCTAGTATTCTCCTCTCTGATGTCTAGTATTCTCCTCTCTGATGTCTAGTATTCTCCTCTCTGATGTCTAGTATTCTCCTCTCTGATGTCTAGTGTTCTCATCTCTGATGTCTAGTGTTCTCATCTCTGATGTCTAGTGTTCTCCTCTCTGATGTCTAGTATTCTCCTCTCTGATGTCTAGTATTCTCCTCTCTGATGTCTAGTATTCTCCTCTCTGATGTCTAGTATTCTCCTCTCTGATGTCTAGTATTCTCCTCTCTGATGTCTAGTATTCTCCTCTCTGATGTCTAGTATTCTCCTCTCTGATGTCTAGTATTCTCCTCTCTGATGTCTAGTATTCTCCTCTCTGATGTCTAGTATTCTCCTCTCTGATGTCTAGTATTCTCCTCTCTGATGTCTAGTATTCTCCTCTCTGATGTCTAGTATTCTCCTCTCTGATGTCTAGTATTCTCCTCTCTGATGTCTAGTATTCTCCTCTCTGATGTCTAGTGTTCTCCTCTCTGATGTCTAGTATTCTCCTCTCTGATGTCTATTATTCTCCTCTCTGATGTCTAGTATTCTCCTCTCTGATGTCTAGTATTCTCCTCTCTGATGTCTAGTGTTCTCCTCTCTGATGTCTAGTATTCTCCTCTCTGATGTCTAGTATTCTCCTCTCTGATGTCTAGTATTCTCCTCTCTGATGTCTAGTATTCTCCTCTCTGATGTCTAGTGTTCTCCTCTCTGATGTCTAGTATTCTCCTCTCTGATGTCTAGTATTCTCCTCTCTGATGTCTAGTATTCTCCTCTCTGATGTCTAGTGTTCTCCTCTCTGATGTCTAGTATTCTCCTCTCTGATGTCTAGTATTCTCCTCTCTGATGTCTAGTATTCTCCTCTCTGATGTCTAGTATTCTCCTCTCTGATGTCTAGTGTTCTCCTCTCTGATGTCTAGTATTCTCCTCTCTGATTTCTAGTATTCTCCTCTCTGATGTCTAGTATTCTCCTCTCTGATGTCTAGTGTTCTCGTCTCTGATGTCTAGTATTCTCCTCTCTGATGTCTAGTATTCTCCTCTCTGATGTCTAGTATTCTCCTCTCTGATGTCTAGTATTCTCCTCTCTGATGTCTAGTATTCTCCTCTCTGATGTCTAGTATTCTCCTCTCTGATGTCTAGTATTCTCCTCTCTGATGTCTAGTATTCTCCTCTCTGATGTCTAGTATTCTTGTCACGCTCGTTGGTTAGAGATGAGGACCAAGGCGCAGCGTTGCAGGCAAACATACTCTTTATTAGAGACACGATCAAAAACAACAAAACGAAAACGTGACAGTTCACGGTCTAACACAACAGACTAGAAACAAGATCCCACAAACTCTGTGGGGAAACAGGCTACTAAAGTATGGTTCTCAATCAGAGACAACAAGCAACAGCTGAATCACGTTGCCTCTGATTGAGAACCACACTGGCCAACATAGAACCACAATACCAGAATGTGAAACCTAGAACAACACACATAGACTTTACACACCCTGGCTCAACATATTAGAGTCCCCAGAGCCAGGGCGTGACAATTCTCCTCTCTGATGTCTAGTATTCTCCTCTCTGATGTCTAGTATTCTCCTCTCTGATGTCTAGTATTCTCCTCTCTGATGTCTAGTATTCTCCTCTCTGATGTCTAGTATTCTCCTCTCTGATGTCTAGTATTCTCCTCTCTGATGTCTAGTATTCTCCTCTCTGATGTCTAGTATTCTCATCTCTGATGTCTAGTATTCTCCTCTCTGATGTCTAGTATTCTCCTCTCTGATGTCTAGTATTCTCCTCTCTGATGTCTAGTATTCTCCTCTCTGATGTCTAGTATTCTCCTCTCTGATGTCTAGTATTCTCCTCTCTGATGTCTAGTATTCTCCTCTCTGATGTCTAGTATTCTCCTCTCTGATGTCTAGATTTCTCCTCTCTGATGTCTAGTATTCTCCTCTCTGATGTCTAGTATTCTCCTCTCTGATGTCTAGTATTCTCATCTCTGATGTCTAGTATTCTCCTCTCTGATGTCTAGTATTCTCCTCTCTGATGTCTAGTATTCTCCTCTCTGATGTCTAGTATTCTCATCTCTGATGTCTAGTATTCTCCTCTCTGATGTCTAGTATTCTCCTCTCTGATGTCTAGTATTCTCCTCTCTGATGTCTAGTATTCTCCTCTCTGATGTCTAGTATTCTCCTCTCTGATGTCTAGTATTCTCCTCTCTGGTGTCTAGTATTCTCCTCTCTGATGTCTAGTATTCTCCTCTCTGATGTCTAGTATTCTCCTCTCTGATGTCTAGTATTCTCCTCTCTGATGTCTAGTGTTCTCCTCTCTGATGTCTAGTATTCTCCTCTCTGATGTCTAGTATTCTCATCTCTGATGTCTAGTATTCTCCTCTCTGATGTCTAGTATTCTCCTCTCTGATGTCTAGTATTCTCCTCTCTGATGTCTAGTATTCTCCTCTCTGATGTCTAGTATTCTCCTCTCTGATGTCTAGTATTCTTATCTCTGATGTCTAGTATTCTCCTCTCTGATGTCTAGTATTCTCCTCTCTGATGTCTAGTATTCTCCTCTCTGATGTCTAGTATTCTCCTCTCTGATGTCTAGTATTCTCCTCTCTGATGTCTAGTATTCTCCTCTCTGATGTCTAGTATTCTCCTCTCTGATGTCTAGTATTCTCCTCTCTGGTGTCTAGTATTCTCCTCTCTGATGTCTAGTATTCTCCTCTCTGATGTCTAGTATTCTCCTCTCTGATGTCTAGTATTCTCCTCTCTGATGTCTAGTGTTCTCCTCTCTGATGTCTAGTATTCTCCTCTCTGATGTCTAGTATTCTCCTCTCTGATGTCTAGTATTCTCCTCTCTGATGTCTAGTATTCTCCTCTCTGATGTCTAGTATTCTCCTCTCTGATGTCTAGTATTCTCCTCTCTGATGTCTAGTATTCTCCTCTCTGATGTCTAGTATTCTCCTCTCTGATGTCTAGTATTCTCCTCTCTGATGTCTAGTATTCTCCTCTCTGATGTCTAGTGTTCTCCTCTCTGATGTCTAGTGTTCTCCTCTCTGATGTCTAGTATTCTCCTCTCTGGTGTCTAGTATTCTCCTCTCTGATGTCTAGTATTCTCATCTCTGATGTCTAGTATTCTCCTCTCTGATGTCTAGTATTCTCCTCTCTGATGTCTAGTATTCTCCTCTCTGATGTCTAGTATTCTCCTCTCTGATGTCTAGTATTCTCCTCTCTGATGTCTAGTGTTCTCCTCTCTGATGTCTAGTGTTCTCCTCTCTGATGTCTAGTATTCTCCTCTCTGATGTCTAGTGTTCTCCTCTCTGATGTCTAGTATTCTCCTCTCTGATGTCTAGTATTCTCATCTCTGATGTCTAGTATTCTCCTCTCTGATGTCTAGTATTCTCCTCTCTGATGTCTAGTATTCTCATCTCTGATGTCTAGTATTCTCCTCTCTGATGTCTAGTATTCTCCTCTCTGATGTCTAGTATTCTCCTCTCTGATGTCTAGTATTCTCCTCTCTGATGTCTAGTATTCTCCTCTCTGATGTCTAGTATTCTCCTCTCTGATGTCTAGTATTCTCCTCTCTGGTGTCTAGTATTCTCCTCTCTGATGTCTAGTATTCTCCTCTCTGATGTCTAGTATTCTCCTCTCTGATGTCTAGTGTTCTCCTCACTGATGTCTAGTATTCTCCTCTCTGATGTCTAGTATTCTCATCTCTGATGTCTAGTATTCTCCTCTCTGATGTCTAGTATTCTCCTCTCTGATGTCTAGTATTCTCCTCTCTGATGTCTAGTGTTCTCCTCTCTGATGTCTAGTATTCTCCTCTCTGATGTCTAGTATTCTCCTCTCTGATGTCTAGTATTCTCCTCTCTGATGTCTAGTGTTCTCGTCTCTGATGTCTAGTATTCTCCTCTCTGATGTCTAGTATTCTCCTCTCTGATGTCTAGTATTCTCCTCTCTGATGTCTAGTATTCTCCTCTCTGATGTCTAGTATTCTCCTCTCTGATGTCTAGTATTCTCCTCTCTGATGTCTAGTATTCTCCTCTCTGATGTCTAGTATTCTCCTCTCTGATGTCTAGTATTCTTGTCACGCTCGTTGGTTAGAGATGAGGACCAAGGCGCAGCGTTGCAGGCAAACATACTATTTATTAGAGACACGATCAAAAACAACAAAACGAAAACGTGACAGTTCACGGTCTAACACAACAGACTAGAAACAAGATCCCACAAACTCTGTGGGGAAACAGGCTACTAAAGTATGGTTCTCAATCAGAGACAACAAGCAACAGCTGAATCACGTTGCCTCTGATTGAGAACCACACTGGCCAACATAGAACCACAATACCAGAATGTGAAACCTAGAACAACACACATAGACTTTACACACCCTGGCTCAACATATTAGAGTCCCCAGAGCCAGGGCGTGACAATTCTCCTCTCTGCTGTCTAGTATTCTCCTCTCTGATGTCTAGTATTCTCCTCTCTGATGTCTAGTATTCTCCTCTCTGATGTCTAGTATTCTCCTCTCTGATGTCTAGTATTCTCATCTCTGATGTCTAGTATTCTCCTCTCTGATGTCTAGTATTCTCCTCTCTGATGTCTAGTATTCTCCTCTCTGATGTCTAGTATTCTCCTCTCTGATGTCTAGTATTCTCCTCTCTGATGTCTAGTGTTCTCCTCTCTGATGTCTAGTGTTCTCCTCTCTGATGTCTAGTATTCTCCTCTCTGATGTCTAGTGTTCTCCTCTCTGATGTCTAGTATTCTCCTCTCTGATGTCTAGTATTCTCATCTCTGATGTCTAGTATTCTCCTCTCTGATGTCTAGTATTCTCCTCTCTGATGTCTAGTATTCTCATCTCTGATGTCTAGTATTCTCCTCTCTGATGTCTAGTATTCTCCTCTCTGATGTCTAGTATTCTCCTCTCTGATGTCTAGTATTCTCCTCTCTGATGTCTAGTATTCTCCTCTCTGATGTCTAGTATTCTCCTCTCTGATGTCTAGTATTCTCCTCTCTGGTGTCTAGTATTCTCCTCTCTGATGTCTAGTATTCTCCTCTCTGATGTCTAGTATTCTCCTCTCTGATGTCTAGTGTTCTCCTCTCTGATGTCTAGTATTCTCCTCTCTGATGTCTAGTATTCTCATCTCTGATGTCTAGTATTCTCCTCTCTGATGTCTAGTATTCTCCTCTCTGATGTCTAGTATTCTCCTCTCTGATGTCTAGTGTTCTCCTCTCTGATGTCTAGTATTCTCCTCTCTGATGTCTAGTATTCTCCTCTCTGATGTCTAGTATTCTCCTCTCTGATGTCTAGTGTTCTCGTCTCTGATGTCTAGTATTCTCCTCTCTGATGTCTAGTATTCTCCTCTCTGATGTCTAGTATTCTCCTCTCTGATGTCTAGTATTCTCCTCTCTGATGTCTAGTATTCTCCTCTCTGATGTCTAGTATTCTCCTCTCTGATGTCTAGTATTCTCCTCTCTGATGTCTAGTATTCTCCTCTCTGATGTCTAGTATTCTTGTCACGCTCGTTGGTTAGAGATGAGGACCAAGGCGCAGCGTTGCAGGCAAACATACTCTTTATTAGAGACACGATCAAAAACAACAAAACGAAAACGTGACAGTTCACGGTCTAACACAACAGACTAGAAACAAGATCCCACAAACTCTGTGGGGAAAAAGGCTACTAAAGTATGGTTCTCAATCAGAGACAACAAGCAACAGCTGAATCACGTTGCCTCTGATTGAGAACCACACTGGCCAACATAGAACCACAATACCAGAATGTGAAACCTAGAACAACACACATAGACTTTACACACCCTGGCTCAACATATTAGAGTCCCCAGAGCCAGGGCGTGACAATTCTCCTCTCTGATGTCTAGTATTCTCCTCTCTGATGTCTAGTATTCTCCTCTCTGATGTCTAGTATTCTCCTCTCTGATGTCTAGTATTCTCCTCTCTGATGTCTAGTATTCTCCTCTCTGATGTCTAGTATTCTCCTCTCTGATGTCTAGTATTCTCCTCTCTGATGTCTAGTATTCTCATCTCTGATGTCTAGTATTCTCCTCTCTGATGTCTAGTATTCTCCTCTCTGATGTCTAGTATTCTCCTCTCTGATGTCTAGTATTCTCCTCTCTGATGTCTAGTATTCTCCTCTCTGATGTCTAGTATTCTCCTCTCTGATGTCTAGTATTCTCCTCTCTGATGTCTAGTATTCTCCTCTCTGATGTCTAGTGTTCTCCTCTCTGATGTCTAGTATTCTCCTCTCTGATGTCTAGTATTCTCCTCTCTGATGTCTAGTATTCTCCTCTCTGATGTCTAGTATTCTCCTCTCTGATGTCTAGTGTTCTCCTCTCTGATGTCTAGTATTCTCCTCTCTGATGTCTAGTATTCTCCTCTCTGATGTCTAGTATTCTCATCTCTGATGTCTAGTATTCTCCTCTCTGATGTCTAGTATTCTCCTCTCTGATGTCTAGTATTCTCCTCTCTGATGTCTAGTATTCTCCTCTCTGATGTCTAGTATTCTCCTCTCTGATGTCTAGTATTCTCCTCTCTGATGTCTAGTATTCTCCTCTCTGATGTCTAGTATTCTCATCTCTGATGTCTAGTATTCTCCTCTCTGATGTCTAGTATTCTCCTCTCTGATGTCTAGTATTCTCCTCTCTGATGTCTAGTATTCTCCTCTCTGATGTCTAGTATTCTCCTCTCTGATGTCTAGTATTCTCCTCTCTGATGTCTAGTATTCTCCTCTCTGATGTCTAGTATTCTCCTCTCTGATGTCTAGTGTTCTCCTCTCTGATGTCTAGTATTCTCCTCTCTGATGTCTAGTATTCTCCTCTCTGATGTCTAGTATTCTCATCTCTGATGTCTAGTATTCTCCTCTCTGATGTCTAGTATTCTCCTCTCTGATGTCTAGTATTCTCCTCTCTGATGTCTAGTATTCTCCTCTCTGATGTCTAGTATTCTCCTCTCTGATGTCTAGTATTCTCCTCTCTGATGTCTAGTATTCTCCTCTCTGATGTCTAGTATTCTCCTCTCTGATGTCTAGTATTCTCCTCTCTGATGTCTAGTATTCTCCTCTCTGATGTCTAGTATTCTCCTCTCTGATGTCTAGTATTCTCCTCTCTGATGTCTAGTATTCTCCTCTCTGATGTCTAGTATTCCCTCTTGAATGTCTATCTCTCCTGATGTCTAGTATTCTCCTCTCTGATGTCTAGTATTCTCCTCTCTGATGTCTAGTATTCTCCTCTCTGATGTCTAGTATTCTCCTCTCTGATGTCTAGTATTCTCCTCTCTGATGTCTAGTATTCTCCTCTCTGATGTCTAGTATTCTCCTCTCTGATGTCTAGTATTCTCCTCTCTGATGTCTAGTATTCTCCTCTCTGATGTCTAGTATTCTCCTCTCTGATGTCTAGTATTCTCCTCTCTGATGTCTAGTATTCTCCTCTCTGATGTCTAGTATTCTCCTCTCTGATGTCTAGTATTCTCCTCTCTGATGTCTAGTATTCTCCTCTCTGATGTCTAGTATTCTCCTCTCTGATGTCTAGTATTCTCCTCTCTGATGTCTAGTATTCTCCTCTCTGATGTCTAGTATTCTCCTCTCTGATGTCTAGTATTCTCCTCTCTGATGTCTAGTATTCTCCTCTCTGATGTCTAGTATTCTCCTCTCTGATGTCTAGTATTCTCCTCTCTGATGTCTAGTATTCTCCTCTCTGATGTCTAGTATTCTCCTCTCTGATGTCTAGTATTCTCCTCTCTGATGTCTAGTATTCTCCTCTCTGATGTCTAGTATTCTCCTCTCTGATGTCTAGTATTCTCCTCTCTGATGTCTAGTATTCTCCTCTCTGATGTCTAGTATTCTCCTCTCTGATGTCTAGTATTCTCCTCTCTGATGTCTAGTATTCTCCTCTCTGATGTCTAGTATTCTCCTCTCTGATGTCTAGTATTCTCCTCTCTGATGTCTAGTATTCTCCTCTCTGATGTCTAGTATTCTCCTCTCTGATGTCTAGTATTCTCCTCTCTGATGTCTAGTATTCTCCTCTCTGATGTCTAGTATTCTCCTCTCTGATGTCTAGTATTCTCCTCTCTGATGTCTAGTATTCTCCTCTCTGATGTCTAGTATTCTCCTCTCTGATGTCTAGTATTCTCCTCTCTGATGTCTAGTATTCTCCTCTCTGATGTCTAGTATTCTCCTCTCTGATGTCTAGTATTCTCCTCTCTGATGTCTAGTATTCTCCTCTCTGATGTCTAGTATTCTCCTCTCTGATGTCTAGTATTCTCCTCTCTGATGTCTAGTATTCTCCTCTCTGATGTCTAGTATTCTCCTCTCTGATGTCTAGTATTCTCCTCTCTGATGTCTAGTATTCTCCTCTCTGATGTCTAGTATTCTCCTCTCTGATGTCTAGTATTCTCCTCTCTGATGTCTAGTATTCTCCTCTCTGATGTCTAGTATTCTCCTCTCTGATGTCTAGTATTCTCCTCTCTGATGTCTAGTATTCTCCTCTCTGATGTCTAGTATTCTCCTCTCTGATGTCTAGTATTCTCCTCTCTGATGTCTAGTATTCTCCTCTCTGATGTCTAGTATTCTCCTCTCTGATGTCTAGTATTCTCCTCTCTGATGTCTAGTATTCTCCTCTCTGATGTCTAGTATTCTCCTCTCTGATGTCTAGTATTCTCCTCTCTGATGTCTAGTATTCTCCTCTCTGATGTCTAGTATTCTCCTCTCTGATGTCTAGTATTCTCCTCTCTGATGTCTAGTATTCTCCTCTCTGATGTCTAGTATTCTCCTCTCTGATGTCTAGTATTCTCCTCTCTGATGTCTAGTATTCTCCTCTCTGATGTCTAGTATTCTCCTCTCTGATGTCTAGTATTCTCCTCTCTGATGTCTAGTATTCTCCTCTCTGATGTCTAGTATTCTCCTCTCTGATGTCTAGTATTCTCCTCTCTGATGTCTAGTATTCTCCTCTCTGATGTCTAGTATTCTCCTCTCTGATGTCTAGTATTCTCCTCTCTGATGTCTAGTATTTCTCCTCTCTGATGTCTAGTATTCTCATCTCTGATGTCTAGTATTCTCCTCTCTGATGTCTAGTATTCTCCTCTCTGATG
>NW_028156981.1:0-67017 GCF_964263955.1 Coregonus lavaretus | reverse complement strand
GTCTCTCTCTGTCTCTCTCTCTCTCTCTCTCTCTCTCTCTCTCTCTCTCTCTCTCTCTCTCTCTCTCTCTCTCTCTCTCTCTCTCTCTCTTTTTAAGGGCTTTATTGGCATGGAAAAAAACATATGTTAACATTGCCAAACCAAATGAAATAGATAATAAACAAAAGTGAAATAAACAATAAAAATTAACAGTAAACATTACACTCAGAAGTTCCAAAATAATAAAGACATCTCTCTCTCTCTCTCTCTCGCTCTCTCTCTCTCTCGCTCTCTCTCGCTCTCTCTCTCTCTCTCTCTCTCTCTCTCTCTCTCTCTCTCTCTCTCTCTCTCTCTCGCTCTCTCTCTCTCTCTCATTGTGAAAATATGTTCAGCAATGCACATTGTACAAAACCTGACTTACAAAAAAGTACAAATGAAGTAAAAACGAACAGTGGACATAATTATAATCAGGCCTACCTATTCAACGCCGATCGTTGAATAATACGAGATTAAGGCCTGACTTTTGACCCAGAAGTTCTGTTGTAACTCCGCCTACCTCCTATTTTCAAATCAAAGTTTATTGGTCGCGTAGGCCTGCACCGCTTCGATTGGTGCACTGAATTGAGCCACATTCTACTGCAAACAGCTAAAGAAGTAGTCATATTTTAGAACAATATAAAAACAATAATGCAATAGCAACAACAATGGTCCCGTCATGAAAATGAACAGAAGCATACTACGGCCTACTTTTACAATTGGGCTATAGGCCTACTTCTAATAAAAAACATGAATAGCCTAGTAATAATCGTGTGTATAATAATCAGGCATTTCATTGATAGGAAACGCTAACAATAATCGACATTTCAATTATATAAGTTGCAATTATGTGAAACTATATATATATATATATTTGGATCTAATTTCCTTTAAAAAAATATCTGTAACCCTTTTGTTTATCCGAATGATAACCAGAAGTATACACGCGCATCAATAGGAACGAAGAACACGTCATCGTCCACTTCGTTTTTAACTCTAGATTAATGACACAAATGACCTACAGTGCTTTAATCTTAATAATAATAATAATATTACAATATAAAAATATTCTTACATTTATTTCGATCATGACGTGAGTGTGTACAATATTTTAATAATACATATATGTAATAACAATACACACATTTGGGCAAAAAAAAAAACGTAGGCCTATAAGAATACACTGGAATAAAAAATACAACAATTAATCATATTTGTATATTTAACACAACTAACAAACATTGCTAAGCCTGACGTCTGTAACACATATCCTAATGTAACCATCCTGGCCTGTTCTTTCAAAAACACACACACACACACTCACGTCATGATCGAAAGCTATTTATGATGACTGTTTGGCAACAAGTGTGCCAAATACAACCCGAGTAAAAACCCTAAACGCTGTATAAGTGAGTTTGATGTGTAATCTGTCTCCACATTAAGCTCCTTCCATGTAATTCCGCCCCGAAGCTTTCACTCTTTGAAAAGGGAAAATAACCTTAGAAAGGTTAAGCTGTAGCCTGAAACGCCATGAGGACCCCGAAGATTTAGGGTGAAACTCGAGGAAGTCGATCTTAAAGGAACAAATATAGAGCTGTCAAATGTCCTGCGGTTGACAGGAGCATTCATAAACGGGACAGCATTTTCACATATTCTCAGACTTCTTTACCAGTTAATTTGCTATTAATTTCTATTGGTGTTATATCCCTTAATGTTTCTAAGAAATGTGATTGTTTTTAGTCAAACACTTCAATCCAGTAGGCATAGCCTGAATTTATTTGCAGTGACAAAGAGTTTCTAGAAATGTCTAATATTGTGATTGGACATCAAAGGAGCAGTTACAATTGACTATTGGCTGGAACAAAATCCTCTCAAAGGAGCAGTTACAATTGACTATTGGCTGGAACAAAATCCTCTCTTTAAATAATTTCAGTGCAAGGACACGTTAGCACTAAACCCATGCCAAGTCGGTGCGCTCACCATTGAGGCTAAGAATGGGAAGTCACATTTCTAACTGAAGAGTCAATCGCTATGTTAGGGCCAGGGCTAGGGCCAGGGTGAAGGCTGTGTCCTCACTAGCCTTATCTCACTGAGACGGAGGATAACAGCTAAGTGCTCAATAGCCTCACTTACCCCTGACTCCATATATCAACAGGATCTGGCGTTGGACAACCCTAGCTGACTGCCAGGCTTTTATTATGTACCAGGCTGTTATTATGGTAATGTAACGAGATATACCAGATACCTTTATTGTGGAATAAATAACAAACTAGACAGAACTATATTTGTCATAGATTTTGTTACATAAAAGGACATTCATTAAAGAGGCAATCAGCAGTAGAAACAATAACAAAGCAGACTCCCCGCCCCTGGTTCGGTAAACAGCTGAGGGATAGGGCTGGAGAAATGTAACCACTCTAAAATTCATAGACAGAGCTATGGATGCAAGGATTGACCATTCATGATATCAAAATGATAGTTTTAACCATGTTTTGAGGCTATATAGTTTGTGTACATTTTCTTTGTTTACAAACATTGGATTAAAACAAGTTTACAGCGCCGTCAGAAAGTATTCACACCCCTTGACCTTTTCAACATGTTGTTGTGTTACAGCCTGAATTTGAAATGGATAAAATTAATATTTTTTGTCACTGGCCTACACTCAATACCCCATAATGTCAAAGTGGAATTATGCTTGTCTTGAGTCAATAAGTATTCAACCCCTTTGTTATTTACATTTACATTTACGTCATTTAGCAGATGCTCTTATTCAGAGCGACTTACAAATAGGTGCATTCACCTTATAGCCAGTGGGATAACCACTTTACAATTATTATTTTTTTACTCCTAAATAAGTTCAGGAGTAAAAATTTGCTTAACAAGTCACATACTAAATTGCATGCATACTCTGTGTGCAATACTAGTGTTTAACATAATTTTTTAATGACTACCTCATCGCTGTATCCCACACATACAATTATCTGTAAGATCCTGTTGGTAGATGGGTAAAAAAAAAGCAGACGTTGAATATCCCTTTGAGCATGGTAAAGTTCTTAATTACACTTTGGATGGTGTATCAATACACCCAGTCACTACAAAGATACAGGCGTCCTTCTTAACTCAGTTGCCGGAGAGGAAGGAAACCCCTCGGGGACTTCACCATGAGGTCAATGGTGACTTAAAAACATTTACAGAGTTTAATGGCTGTGATAAGAGAAAACTGAGGATGGATCAACAACATTGTAGTTACTCCACATTACTAACCCAATTGACAGAGTGAAGAGAAGGAAGCCTGTACAGAATACAAATATTCCAAAACATGCATCCTGTTTGCAATAAGGCACTAAAGTAATACTGCAAAAAATGTGGCAAAGCAATTAACTTTTTGTCCTGAATACAAAGTGTTATGTTTGGGGCAAATCCAATACAACACATTACTGAGAACCACTCTCCATATTTTCTAGCATAGTGGTGGCTGCATCATGTTATGGGTATGCTTGTAATCATTAACGACTGGGGGGTTTTTCAGGATAAAAAATAAACTAAGTGGATTTAAGCACAGGCAAAATCCTAGAGGAAAACCTGGTTCAGTCTGCTTTTCACCAGACACTGGGAGATGAATTCACCTTTCAGCAGCACAATAACCTAACACTCAAGGCCAAATCTACACTGGAGTTGATTACCAAGAAGACAGTGAATGTTCCTGAGTGGCCGAGTTACAGTTTTGACAAATCTGCTTGAAAATCTATGGCCAGACTTGAAAATGGTTGTCTAGCAATAATCAATACCAATTTGACAGAGCTTGAAGAATTTTGAAAATAATAATGGGCAAATATTGTACAATCCAGGTGTGGAATGCTCTTATAGAGTTACCCAGTTAGACTAACAGCTGTAATCGCTGCCAATGGTGATTCTAACATGTATTGACTCAGGGGTGTGAATTCTTATGTAAATTATATATTTCTGTATTTCATTTCCAATACATTTACAAAAATTTCAAAAAAACATGTTTTCACTTTGTCATTATTGGGTATTGTGTGTAGATGGGTGACAATAAAAATCTATTGAATTCAGGCTGTAACACAACAAAAATGTGGAATAAGTCAAGGGGTTTCTGAACTAGCTGAAGGCACTGTATATTTTTGGTTCTGGTGGGGTACGACAGTTGAACCAAGCTCATGAGGCATTTATAAGTTATATTCTTCAAGAATCAATGGGTACATATCATTAATTTAAAAGTCCAAAAAATGGATGTAGCAACTGCTGATTGTCCCTTTAAACTTATTAGGCTATATATTTGTCATACATTTCATGATACATTAAAAGGACATGAGAGCAATAAGATGTGTGTGATTTGTAAAACTACACCTAGAAATAGGGGAGAAGTTTTAATATGAAATGGAATCACATCAGAAGTAAACAACATGCTCAAGCAGTAATCAAGTGGTTTAAATCAGATTGTGGCACATATTTGATATCTCCCGAGGAAATGAACATAACAGTAACACAATAATAAATAAATGCATTGACATATGATTTCAGCGTTCTATTATTATTCATTGTATTGTATTGAAATCAGACATTACAGAACTGCTGGGAGAAGTAATCAAAATCTCGACAATGACTAGCAGTTGACACCTGAAGACTTCTGCAGACTAGAATCTAAAGACTAAGCATTCGTTTGAATATTTCAGCATGATGAATAACACATTTAGCTTCTGTTGTTTATTCCTATTCCGAGTACTCTGGTGCAACATTTGAGACAATTATATTATAGCCATACATTTCCTACTATTAATCTATTTGATTTTAATTACTGCATCATGCAAGAATTATAATCAAACCATTCATGACCTAAATTTAAGAAGCTGACTAGCTACTAGTATGCAGATCATGTATCCTCAAACCCTAAAATGCAATCGTTTGTGTTTCCATTGCGCTTGATAAGTTTACACAATTTTTGCTTTGAACACATTTTACTATATTTAATGAATGAGAGGAGGCTAGGAAAGGGAACCGCGTAAATGTATTGGTTCGGTCCCATCACGGGGGGCGGATACCTAACTAGGAAATGACGACACGACAGTTAGCACGCGGGAAGTTCTGTGTTAGTTGATGATGACGTTTGCCTGAGACAGATGTGCTTCAGCTAACGGAATGAATTAACTAGTGTGGTACCGAAGAGATTCATTGAAACTGCAGCAAACAAGTAAGGAAAATAATTGAGTCTAAGTAAACAGACAGCAGTCGTATAAGCTTCGTTTACTTGGCTACTGAATGACTAGACATCTAGCTAGGCTAACGTTAGCAAGCACACTTTTCCAGAATGCAAAATCTCCATATGCAAACATGTTCTTGGTTTTCCACTTTCTACCTGCTAATACACCCCTTTTGATAGTCCAATAACTAATCAGCTAGCGAACTAACTCTAACCAGCCCTATGAACTGATGCTAACTAGCTAACTAGGTAGATCACTAACGGTACGAGCCAGGCCCACACCTTTGTTGAACCTTGCATGCACATTTTTCTAGCTATCTGGGTTGCATTGTATGTCCATAAAAGGCGCTTCATGGTCAATCTACTATCTGCATTGGCCGTGCAGCATTTACGGTGATATGGCCTCTGCTGAAGTCAGGGCATTAATACTTCTTGCGCTTCGCAGAGCAGTTGTCAAGGAAGTGAGTTTGTGTTTATACAGGACATCCCGCCCTCACCGACCGTCAACCAATCATGTCAATGCGGAGCTATACGGAGCCCTCCTCATTGGTACAAGGCGCATGGCGGTCAATTTGGCCTCTGCATACCTCCGGAAGGCTCCGCGAATTGCGTCTCACCATCCATACTGCGCCTCCGACCACATTTCGGATCATGCATTAATTGGCTTTAATCCAAATGGAAGCGTCAGTACACACCAGGCACACCCATAGAGATAGATAGAGCAGTCATCTTTATATATGTGGCGCTGTAGCGTCAGTAACAGCATAGGTAGCGCCATTGAGGCTACAACTCATAGGAATCCCCACCCAGTTGACAACTTTGACTACTTTAAAATGGCGGAAGCATGGTGGAAGACCTTAATGGTGCTGCCCATGCTTAAATGCCTTTAAGGCCACTAGAGGCCTCTATCATTCTCTACGGCTACGCTAACATATTCTGAGCAAATGCAAGGACCGTTAGCTTATCTAGCTACTTAGCTAGCTGGCAGGCTGTGGTGAGCTGCCACAGTTCAAATGTAATTGTATTGGTAATAATAATAATAATATGCCATTTAGCAGACGCTTTTATCCAAAGCGACTTACAGTCATGTGTGCATACATTATTGTGTATGGGTGGTCCCGGGGATCGAACCCACTACCCTGGCGTTACAAGCGCCGTGCTCTACCAGCTGAGCTACAGAGGACCACATGCTTCGTAAACAACAGGTGTAAACTAACAGCGAAATGCTTACTTACGGGTCCCTTTTCCAACAATGCAGAGTTAAAGATATAGATAAAGAAAAATCAAATAAAAATAGTGACACAAGGAATAAATACTCAGGTGAATAACAACTTAGATAAGCTCTAGTCTCGCTACGTAGCAATGCAAGCTAGCAAATGATCCTCACTCAGTCACACAGATTGTATACACGAAAAAGGCAAAACAATATGATGTTGTGTTAGGTGGTTAGATATATAGCTAGCTATGTAACTTCATGTTGTCAGACAAAGGAGGATCTATAGTTAGTTTGACTGGAGGGCTTTGAGGGGCTGTAGCCATGGCAGTTAGTTTGACTGGCGGGCTTTGAGGGGCTGTAGGCATGGCAGTTAGTTTGACTGGAGGGCTTTGAGGGGCTGTAGGCATGGCAGTTAGTTTGACTGGAGGGCTTTGAGGGGCTGTAGGCATGGCAGTTAGTTTGACTGGAGGGCTTTGAGGGGCTGTAGGCATGGCAGTTAGTTTGACTGGAGGGCTTTGAGGGGCTGTAGGCATGGCAGTTAGTTTGACTGGAGGGCTTTGAGGGGCTGTAGGCATGGCAGTTAGTTTGACTGGAGGGCTTTGAGGGGCTGTAGGCATGGCAGTTAGTTTGACTGGAGGGCTTTGAGGGGCTGTAGGCATGGCAGTTAGTTTGACTGGAGGGCTTTGAGGGGCTGTAGCCATGGCAGTTAGTTTGACTGGAGGGCTTTGAGGGGCTGTAGGCATGGCAGTTAGTTTGACTGGAGGGCTTTGAGGGGCTGTAGGCATGGCAGTTAGTTTGACTGGAGGGCTTTGAGGGGCTGTAGCCATGGCAGTTAGTTTGACTGGAGGGCTTTGAGGGGCTGTAGCCATGGCAGTTAGTTTGACTGGAGGGCTTTGAGGGGCTGTAGGCATGGCAGTTAGTTTGACTGGAGGGCTTTGAGGGGCTGTAGGCATGGCAGTTAGTTTGACTGGAGGGCTTTGAGGGGCTGTAGCCATGGCAGTTAGTTTGACTGGAGGGCTTTGAGGGGCTGTAGGCATGGCAGTTAGTTTGACTGGAGGGCTTTGAGGGGCTGTAGCCATGGCAGTTAGTTTGACTGGAGGGCTTTGAGGGGCTGTAGGCATGGCAGTTAGTTTGACTGGAGGGCTTTGAGGGGCTGTAGGCATGGCAGTTAGTTTGACTGGAGGGCTTTGAGGGGCTGTAGGCATGGCAGTTAGTTTGACTGGAGGGCTTTGAGGGGCTGTAGGCATGGCAGTTAGTTTGACTGGAGGGCTTTGAGGGGCTGTAGGCAGTTAGTTTGACTGGAGGGCTTTGAGGGGCTGTAGCCATGGCAGTTAGTTTGACTGGAGGGCTTTGAGGGGCTGTAGCCATGGCAGTTAGTTTGACTGGAGGGCTTTGA
Source organism: Coregonus lavaretus (assembly GCF_964263955.1). NCBI lineage: Eukaryota > Metazoa > Chordata > Actinopteri > Salmoniformes > Salmonidae > Coregonus > Coregonus lavaretus. The sequence continues at coordinate 59,172 of NW_028156981.1, read as the reverse complement.
GGGGCTGTAGGCATGGCAGTTAGTTTGACTGGAGGGCTTTGAGGGGCTGTAGGCATGGCAGTTAGTTTGACTGGAGGGCTTTGAGGGGCTGTAGGCATGGCAGTTAGTTTGACTGGAGGGCTTTGAGGGGCTGTAGCCATGGCAGTTAGTTTGACTGGAGGGCTTTGAGGGGCTGTAGGCATGGCAGTTAGTTTGACTGGAGGGCTTTGAGGGGCTGTAGGCATGGCAGTTAGTTTGACTGGAGGGCTTTGAGGGACTGTAGGCTTGGCCAGCTAAGTATATCCCCCGGTTACCAGATATGGTATTTAGGGAAGCTCAACTTGGTTTAATCAACCGTTTTAACTATGTATGGTGACTTGGAATGACTCCCCTCCAAAAAAAAAGAAAAATAAAATAAAATAAACTTTCTTCCCTATTGTGTTGTGGTCCAGGACAGGCAGGATGTTGGAGTCCTATGTCACGCCCCTGTTGATGAGCTATCTGAACAAATACATGAAGAACCTGAAGCCCTCTGACCTGCAGCTGTCACTACGGGGAGGAGACGGAGTACTGAGGAAGCTGGAGCTGAAGCTGGATGTCCTGGAGCAGTTATGGAGTAACCTGGAATGAAAGCTTATTAACACTGTAATGACCTGTAATGACACTGTAATGTCCAGGAATAACACGTAGTAATGCTATTGACTTTGTATCTGCTCTTTTGCTGAGGTAACTTTATGAATAAAGGCCAGGTCACTTTCAATCTGAGTCTGCTCTTATGCTGAGGTAACTTTATGAATGCCACTCTCTCAATCTGACACGTAGAAATGTGAAATCTAGAAAAACAGATTAGGATAGGAACCATCATGACGACTCCAAATTGATAGTCCCGTGTAGCTCAGTTGGTAGAGCATGGCGCTTGCAACGCCAGGGTTGTGGGTTCGTTTCCCACGGGGGGGGGCAGTATGAAAATGTATGCACTCACTAACTGTAAGTCGCTCTGGATAAGAGCGTCTGCTAAAATGACTAAAAGACTGAACGGACAGACTGCCACCTGTCTGTCTGTCTCTGCTCAATAGTGACACCCAGGGACACGGACTGGGATCCCACCAGTGCTGATGTCAAACATAGCCTAGTCTGTTTCCAGTGCTTGATGATGGGGATAGAGCAGTAGCTTCATGTGAATTTTTAGTGATGACTTTAGATGCAGATTTGAAACATTCTCTATTCTACTCAATTCAATGGCTTTGATGGCCGTGTGTTCTTTGTTCAGATATTGAGACCTTTACCAGAATGAAATCAGGGTCTAAAGGCCTAAACACAACAGATATTGAGATCTTTACCAGAATGAAATCATGGTCTAAAAGCCTAAACACAACAGATATTGAGATCTTTACCAGAATGAAATCAGGGTCTAAAGGCCTAAACACAACAGATATTGAGATCTTTAATGAAATCAGGGCCTGAAGCCCTAAACATGGTCCCCAATCCAATTGATATACAGAAGTTTTCTTGTTGACTTGTTCAGAAGGATTTGGCCTTCTGCTTCTACTTGGATATTTTACTTTATTATCTTGACACAGAGTCCTAGTTTTTACACACAAGGTAATATCTGTCATGTATCAATCTGCAAGACTAGTGTTGACTGTTTCCCTTCTCCAGCACACCAAAAACACTAGTGCGTCCCAAATGGCACCCTTTCCCCTATATAGTGCACTACATTTGACTAGAGCCCCTGGACAAAGTAGTGCACTACGTAGTGACTAGGGTGCCATTTGAGACTCAACCCCAATAACGAACAAAGAGCCTTATTATTGGAAGCAGCTTGTGCTTGTAGCCAACTGACAGTGGGGACTGGGAATGTAATGGATTACCATCTGGATGTGTAACGCTATGTTCAAATCTAGGCCCTTTTCCTCCTCTTTTGTCGTTTTAAAAAAAAAATTATTGTATTGAATTTGAACAGTGTTCTAATGTACAGAGAAGTGATTTAGGAATCGTCCTCTCAGCCAGTGGAGTGGTGGGAATGGGATCCTATACAGACAGACGTGCTGTAGCCTAAATCCATGACAGCTTCTCCTCAGGAGGGAATGGAAGGAGCATGGAAGGCTCAGTGTGTCTGTGTCGTCTGGTAGTTTCATGCCACCTATTCTCACCATAGAGCACTAGAGCAGACGTCTCAGTGGTTGAAGATGCGTAACAACACTGTTCAGCCTGTGAATACATCTCCCTGATTCTCCTTGTGAAAACAGTATATACAGTGCATTCGGAAAGTATTCAGACCCCTTTACTTTTTCCACATTTTGTTACGTTACAGCCTTATTCTAAAATTTTCTCAGCAATCTACACCCCATAATGTCAAAAGCGAAAACATGTTTTTAGAAATACCTTATTTACATAAGTATTCAGACCCTTTGCGATGAGACTCGAAATTGAGCTCAGGTGCATCCTGCTTCCATTGATCATCCTTGAGCTGTTTCTACAACTTGATTGGAGTCCATCTGTGGTAAATGTATTTGATTGGACATGATTTGGTAAAGGCACACACCTGTTTATATAAGTTCACACAGTTGACAGTGCATGTCAGAGCAAAAACCAAGCCATGAGGTCAAATGAATTGTCCGTAGAGCTCCGAGACAGGATTGTATCGAGGCACAGATCTGGGGAAGGGTACCAAACAGTTTCTGCAGCATTGAAGGTCCCCAAGAACACAGTGGCCTCCATCAGTCTTAAATGGAAGAAGTTTGGAACCACCAAGACTCTTCCTAGAGCTGGCCGCCCGGCCAAACTGAGCAATAGGGGGAGAAGGGTCTTGGTCAGGGAGGTGACCAAGAACCCGATGGTCACTCTGAGAGAGCTCCAGAGTTCCTCTGTGGAGATGGGAGAACCTTCCAGAAGGACAACCATCTCTGCAGCACTCCTCCAATCAGGCCAGACGGAAGCCACTCCTCAGTAAAAGGCACATGACAGCCCGCTTGGAGTTTGCCAAAAGGCACCTAAAGGACTCTCAGACCATGAGAAAGGATTCTCTGGTCTGATGAAACCAAGATTGAACTCTTTAGCCTGAATGCCAAGCGTCACGTCTGGAGGAAACCTGGCACCATCCCTATGGTGAAGCATGGTGGTGGCAGGGACTGGGAGACTAGTCAGGATCGAGGGAAAGATGAACAGAGCAAAGTACAGAGAGATCCTTGATGAAAACCTGCTCCAGAGCGCTCAGGACCTCAGACTGGGGCAAAGGTTCACCTTCCAACAGGACAACGACCCTAAGCACACAGCCAAGAGAACGCAGGAGTGGCTTCGGGACAAGTCTCAGAATGTCCTTGAGTGGCCCAGCCAGAGCCCGGACTTGAACCCGATCGAACATCTCTGGAGAGACCTGAAAATAGCTGTGCAGCAACGCTCCCCATCCAACCTGACAGAGCTTCAGAGGATAAGCAGAGAGGAATGGGAGAATCTCCCCAAGTGTGCCAAGCATGTAGCGTCATACCCAAGAAGACTCGAAGGCTGTAATCGCTGCCAAAAGTGCTTCAACAAAGTACTGAGTAAAGGGTCTGAATACTTACGTAAATGTGTATTTTCAGTTTTTTATTTTTAATAAATTAGCAAAACATTCTAAAAATCTGTTTTTGCTCTGTCGTTATGGGATATTGTGTGTAGATTGATGAGGGGAAAAAACTATTTAATCAATTTTAGAATAAGGCTGTAACGTAACAAAATGTTGAAAAAGTCAAGGAGTCTGAATACTTTCCGAATGCACTGTGTGTGTGTGTGTGTGTGTGTGTGTGTGTGTGTGTGTGTCTGTCTGTCTGTCTGTCTGTCTGTCTGTCTGTCTGTCTGTCTGTCTGTCTGTCTGTCTGTCTGTCTGTCTGTCTGTCTGTCTGTCTGTCTGTCTGTCTGTCTGTCTGTCTGTCTGTCTGTCTGTCTGTCTGTCTGTCTGTGTGTGTCTGTGTCTGTGTCTGTGTCTGTGTGTGTGTGTGTAACCCTCCTCTAATAATAGATATGACTCATTAACCAACCAACCAATGGCTATGATAAGATACTATAGTGTTGTAGAGCTCAGTGGAGGGGTTCTATATCAGATACTATAGTGTTGTAGAGCTGAGTGGAGGGGTTCTATATCAGATACTATAGTGTTGTAGAGCTCAGTGGAGGGGTTCTATACCAGATACTATAGTGTTGTAGAGCTGAGTGGAGGGGTTCTATATCAGATACTATAGTGTTGTAGAGCTCAGTGGAGGGGTTCTATACCAGATACTATAGTGTTGTAGAGCTGAGTGGAGGGGTTCTATATCAGATACTATAGTGTTGTAGAGCTCAGTGGAGGGGTTCTATATCAGATACTATAGTGTTGTAGAGCTCAGTGTAGGGGTTCTATATCAGATACTATAGTGTTGTAGAGCTCAGTGGAGGGGTTCTATACCAGATACTATAGTGTTGTAGAGCTGAGTGGAGGGGTTCTATAGCAGATACTATAGTGTTGTAGAGCTCAGTGGAGGGGTTCTATACCAGATACTGTAGTGTTGTAGAGCTGAGTGGAGGGGTTCTATAGCAGATACTATAGTGTTGTAGAGCTCAGTGGAGGGGTTCTATAGCAGATACTATAGTGTTGTAGAGCTCAGTGGAGGGGTTCTATATCAGATACTATAGTGTTGTAGAGCTGAGCTCAGTGGAGGGGTTCTATACCAGATACTATAGTGTTGTAGAGCTCAGTGGAGGGGTTCTATACCAGATACTATAGTGTTGTAGAGCTCAGTGGAGGGGTTCTATATCAGATACTATAGTGTTGTAGAGCTGAGTGGAGGGGTTCTATATCAGATACTATAGTGTTGTAGAGCTGAGTGGAGGGGTTCTATACCAGATACTATAGTGTTGTAGAGCTGAGCTCAGTGGAGGGGTTCTATATCAGATACTATAGTGTTGTAGAGCTGAGTGGAGGGGTTCTATATCAGATACTATAGTGTTGTAGAGCTGAGTGGAGGGGTTCTATATCAGATACTATAGTGTTGTAGAGCTCAGTGGAGGGGTTCTATACCAGATACTATAGTGTTGTAGAGCTGAGTGGAGGGGTTCTATATCAGATACTATAGTGTTGTAGAGCTCAGTGGAGGGGTTCTATATCAGATACTATAGTGTTGTAGAGCTTAGTGGAGGAGTTCTATATCAGATACTATAGTGTTGTAGAGCTGAGTGGAGGGTTCTATAGCAGATACTATAGTGTTGTAGAGCTCAGTGGAGGGGTTCTATACCAGATACTATAGTGTTGTAGAGCTGAGTGGAAGGGTTCTATAGCAGATACTATAGTGTTGTAGAGCTCAGTGGAGGGGTTCTATACCAGATACTATAGTGTTGTAGAGCTGAGTGGAGGGGTTCTATATCAGATACTATAGTGTTGTAGAGCTGAGTGGAGGGGTTCTATATCAGATACTATAGGGTTGTAGAGCTGAGTGGAGGGGTTCTGTATCAGATACTATAGTGTTGTAGAGCTCAGTGGAGGGGTTCTATATCAGATACTATAGTGTTGTAGAGCTCAGTGGAGGAGTTCTATATCAGATACTATAGTGTTGTAGAGCTGAGTGGAGGGGTTCTATACCAGATACTATAGTGTTGTAGAGCTCAGTGGAGGGGTTCTATACCAGATACTATAGTGTTGTAGAGCTCAGTGGAGGGGTTCTATATCAGATACCATAGTGTTGTAGAGCTGAGTGGAGGGGTTCTATAGCAGATACTATAGGGTTGTAGAGCTGAGTGGAGGGGTTCTATACCAGATACTATAGTGTTGTAGAGCTGAGTGGAGGGGTTCTATATCAGATACTATAGTGTTGTAGAGCTGAGCTCAGTGGAGGGGTTCTATATCAGATACTATAGTGTTGTAGAGCTGAGTGGAGGGGTTCTATAGCAGATACTAAAGTGTTGTAGAGCTGAGTGGAGGGGTTCTATATCAGATACTAAAGTGTTGTAGAGCTCAGTGGAGGGGTTCTATACCAGATACTAAAGTGTTGTAGAGCTCAGTGGAGGGGTTCTATATCAGATACTATAGTGTTGTAGAGCTCAGTGGAGGGGTTCTATACCAGATACTATAGTGTTGTAGAGCTGAGTGGAGGGGTTCTATATCAGATACTATAGTGTTGTAGAGCTGAGTGGAGGGGTTCTATATCAGATACTATAGTGTTGTAGAGCTGAGTGGAGGGGTTCTATATCAGATACTATAGTGTTGTAGAGCTCAGTGGAGGGGTTCTATATCAGATACTATAGTGTTGTAGAGCTGAGCTCAGTGGAGGGGTTCTATATCAGATACTATAGTGTTGTAGAGCTGAGCTCAGTGGAGGGGTTCTATATCAGATACTATAGTGTTGTAGAGCTGAGTTCAGGGGTTCTATATCAGATACTATAGTGTTGTAGAGCTGAGTGGAGGGGTTCTATATCAGATACTATAGTGTTGTAGAGCTCAGTGGAGGGGTTCTATACCAGATACTATAGTGTTGTAGAGCTCATTGGAGGGGTTCTATATCAGATACTATAGTGTTGTAGAGCTTAGTGGAGGGGTTCTATATCAGATACTATAGTGTTGTAGAGCTGAGTGGAGGGGTTCTATATCAGATACTATAGTGTTGTAGAGCTGAGTGTAGGGGTTCTATATCAGATACTATAGTGTTGTAGAGCTGAGTGGAGGGGTTCTATACCAGATACTATAGTGTTGTAGAGCTGAGCGGAGGGGTTCTATACCAGATACTATAGTGTTGTAGAGCTGAGCTCAGTGTAGGGGTTCTATATCAGATACTATAGTGTTGTAGAGCTGAGTGGAGGGGTTCTATACCAGATACTATAGTGTTGTAGAGCTGAGTGGAGGGGTTCTATATCAGATACTATAGTGTTGTAGAGCTGAGTGGAGGGGTTCTATATCAGATACTATAGTGTTGTAGAGCTCAGTGGAGGGGTTCTATATCAGATACTATAGTGTTGTAGAGCTGAGCTCAGTGGAGGGGTTCTATATCAGATACTATAGTGTTGTAGAGCTGAGCTCAGTGGAGGGGTTCTATATCAGATACTATAGTGTTGTAGAGCTGAGTGTAGGGGTTCTATATCAGATACTATAGTGTTGTAGAGCTGAGTGGAGGGGTTCTATATCAGATACTATAGTGTTGTAGAGCTCAGTGGAGGGGTTCTATACCAGATACTATAGTGTTGTAGAGCTCATTGGAGGGGTTCTATATCAGATACTATAGTGTTGTAGAGCTTAGTGGAGGGGTTCTATATCAGATACTATAGTGTTGTAGAGCTGAGTGGAGGGGTTCTATATCAGATACTATAGTGTTGTAGAGCTGAGTGTAGGGGTTCTATATCAGATACTATAGTGTTGTAGAGCTGAGTGGAGGGGTTCTATACCAGATACTATAGTGTTGTAGAGCTGAGCGGAGGGGTTCTATACCAGATACTATAGTGTTGTAGAGCTGAGCTCAGTGTAGGGGTTCTATATCAGATACTATAGTGTTGTAGAGCTGAGTGGAGGGGTTCTATACCAGATACTATAGTGTTGTAGAGCTGAGTGGAGGGGTTCTATATCAGATACTATAGTGTTGTAGAGCTGAGTGGAGGGGTTCTATACCAGATACTATAGTGTTGTAGAGCTCAGTGGAGGGGTTCTATACCAGATACTATAGTGTTGTAGAGCTGAGTGGAGGGGTCTATATCAGATACTATAGTGTTGTAGAGCTGAGTGGAGGGGTTCTATATCAGATACTATAGTGTTATAGAGCTCAGTGGAGGGGTTCTATACCAGATACTATAGTGTTGTAGAGCTGAGCTCAGTGGAGGGGTTCTATACCAGATACTATAGTGTTGTAGAGCTCAGTGGAGGGGTTCTATATCAGATACTATAGTGTTGTAGAGCTCAGTGGAGGGGTTCTATACCAGATACTATAGTGTTGTAGAGCTGAGTGGAGGGGTTATATATCAGATACTGTAGTGTTGTAGAGCTCAGTGGAGGGGTTCTATACCAGATACTATAGTGTTGTAGAGCTCAGTGGAGGGGTTCTATATCAGATACTATAGTGTTGTAGAGCTCAGTGGAGGGGTTCTATATCAGATACTATAGTGTTGTAGAGCTGAGTGGAGGGGTTCTATACCAGATAATATAGTGTTGTAGAGCTGAGTGGAGGGGTTCTATACCAGATACTATAGTGTTGTAGAGCTCAGTGGAGGGGTTCTATACCAGATACTATAGTGTTGTAGAGCTGAGTGGAGGGGTTCTATACCAGATACTATAGTGTTGTAGAGCTCAGTGGAGGGGTTCTATATCAGATACTGTAGTGTTGTAGAGCTCAGTGGAGGGGTTCTATATCAGATACTATAGTGTTGTAGAGCTGAGTGGAGGGGTTCTATAGCAGATACTATAGTGTTGTAGAGCTCAGTGGAGGGGTTCTATATCAGATACTATAGTGTTGTAGAGCTCAGTGGAGGGGTTCTATATCAGATACTATAGTGTTGTAGAGCTGAGTGGAGGGGTTCTATATCAGATACTATAGTGTTGTAGAGCTGAGTGGAGGGGTTCTATACCAGATACTATAGTGTTGTAGAGCTCAGTGGAGGGGTTCTATATCAGATACTATAGTGTTGTAGAGCTGAGTGGAGGGGTTCTATATCAGATACTATAGCGTTGTAGAGCTGAGCTCAGTGGAGGGGTTCTATACCAGATACTATAGTGTTGTAGAGCTCAGTGGAGGGGTTCTATAGCAGATACTATAGTGTTGTAGAGCTGAGCGGAGGGGTTCTATACCAGATACTATAGTGTTGTAGAGCTGAGCTCAGTGAAGGGGTTCTATAGCAGATACTATAGTGTTGTAGAGCTGAGTGGAGGGGTTCTATATCAGATACTATAGTGTTGTAGAGCTGAGTGGAGGGGTTCTATATCAGATACTATAGTGTTGTAGAGCTCAGTGGAGGGGTTCTATACCAGATACTATAGTGTTGTAGAGCTCAGTGGAGGGGTTCTATATCAGATACTATAGTGTTGTAGAGCTCAGTGGAGGGGTTCTATATCAGATACTATAGTGTTGTAGAGCTGAGTGGAGGGGTTCTATATCAGATACTATAGTGTTGTAGAGCTGAGTGGAGGGGTTCTATACCAGATACTATAGTGTTGTAGAGCTCAGTGGAGGGGTTCTATATCAGATACTATAGTGTTGTAGAGCTGAGTGGAGGGGTTCTATATCAGATACTATAGCGTTGTAGAGCTGAGCTCAGTGGAGGGGTTCTATACCAGATACTATAGTGTTGTAGAGCTCAGTGGAGGGGTTCTATATCAGATACTATAGTGTTGTAGAGCTGAGCGGAGGGGTTCTATACCAGATACTATAGTGTTGTAGAGCTGAGCTCAGTGAAGGGGTTCTATAGCAGATACTATAGTGTTGTAGAGCTGAGTGGAGGGGTTCTATATCAGATACTATAGTGTTGTAGAGCTGAGTGGAGGGGTTCTATATCAGATACTATATTGTTGTAGAGCTCAGTGGAGGGGTTCTATATCAGATACTATAGTGTTGTAGAGCTGATTGGAGGGGTTCTATACCAGATACTATAGTGTTGTAGAGCTCAGTGGAGGGGTTCTATACCAGATACTATAGTGTTGTAGAGCTGAGTGGAGGGGTTCTATATCAGATACTATAGTGTTGTAGAGCTCAGTGGAGGGGTTCTATACCAGATACTATAGTGTTGTAGAGCTCAGTGGAGGGGTTCTATACCAGATACTATAGTGTTGTAGAGCTCAGTGGAGGGGTTCTATACCAGATACTATAGTGTTGTAGAGCTCAGTGGAGGGGTTCTATACCAGATACTATAGTGTTATAGAGCTCAGTGGAGGGGTTCTATATCAGATACTATAGTGTTGTAGAGCTGAGTGGAGGGGTTCTATATCAGATACTATAGTGTTGTAGAGCTGAGCTCAGTGTAGGGGTTCTATATCAGATACTATAGTGTTGTAGAGCTGAGTGGAGGGGTTCTATATCAGATACTATAGTGTTGTAGAGCTGAGTGGAGGGGTTCTATATCAGATACTATAGTGTTGTAGAGCTGAGCTCAGTGGAGGGGTTCTATATCAGATACTATAGTGTTGTAGAGCTGAGCTCAGTGGAGGGGTTCTATATCAGATACTATAGTGTTGTAGAGCTGAGCTCAGTGGAGGGGTTCTATAGCAGATACTATAGTGTTGTAGAGCTCAGTGGAGGGGTTCTATACCAGATACTATAGTGTTGTAGAGCTGACCTCAGTGGAGGGGTTCTATACCAGATACTATAGTGTTCTAGAGCTGAGTGGAGGGGTTCTATACCAGATACTATAGTGTTGTAGAGCTCAGTGGAGGGGTTCTATACCAGATACTATAGTGTTGTAGAGCTCAGTGGAGGGGTTCTATATCAGATACTATAGTGTTGTAGAGCTCAGTGGAGGGGTTCTATATCAGATACTATAGTGTTGTAGAGCTGAGTGGAGGGGTTCTATACCAGATACTATAGTGTTGTAGAGCTCACTGGAGGGGTTCTATACGAGATACTATAGTGTTGTAGAGCTGAGTGGAGGGGTTCTATACCAGATACTATAGTGTTGTAGAGCTGAGTGGAGGGGTTCTATATCAGATACTATAGTGTTGTAGAGCTGAGTGGAGGGGTTCTATACCAGATACTATAGTGTTGTAGAGCTGAGTGGATTGGTTCTATATCAGATACTATAGTGTTGTAGAGCTGAGTGGAGGGGTTCTATATCAGATACTATAGTGTTGTAGAGCTCAGTGGAGGGGTTCTATATCAGATACTATAGTGTTGTAGAGCTGAGTGGAGGGGTTCTATATCAGATACTATAGTGTTGTAGAGCTCAGTGGAGGGGTTCTATATCAGATACTATAGTGTTGTAGAGCTGAGCTCAGTGGAGGGGTTCTAAACCAGATACTATAGTGTTGTAGAGCTGAGTGGAGGGGTTCTATACCAGATACTATAGTGTTGTAGAGCTCAGTGGAGGGGTTCTATACCAGATACTATAGTGTTGTAGAGCTCAGTGGAGGGGTTCTATATCAGATACTATAGTGTTGTAGAGCTGAGTGGAGGGGTTCTATATCAGATACTATAGTGTTGTAGAGCTCAGTGGAGGGGTTCTATAGCAGATACTATAGTGTTGTAGAGCTCAGTGGAGGGGTTCTATACCAGATACTATAGTGTTGTAGAGCTCACTGGAGGGGTTCTATACCAGATACTATAGTGTTGTAGAGCTGAGTGGAGGGGTTCTATACCAGATACTATAGTGTTGTAGAGCTGAGTGGATTGGTTCTATATCAGATACTATAGTGTTGTAGAGCTGAGTGGAGGGGTTCTATATCAGATACTATAGTGTTGTAGAGCTCAGTGGAGGGGTTCTATATCAGATACTATAGTGTTGTAGAGCTGAGTGGAGGGGTTCTATATCAGATACTATAGTGTTGTAGAGCTCAGTGGAGGGGTTCTATATCAGATACTATAGTGTTGTAGAGCTGAGCTCAGTGGAGGGGTTCTAAACCAGATACTATAGTGTTGTAGAGCTGAGTGGAGGGGTTCTATACCAGATACTATAGTGTTGTAGAGCTCAGTGGAGGGGTTCTATACCAGATACTATAGTTTTGTAGAGCTCAGTGGAGGGGTTCTATATCAGATACTATAGTGTTGTAGAGCTGAGTGGAGGGGTTCTATATCAGATACTATAGTGTTGTAGAGCTGAGTGGAGGGGTTCTATAGCAGATACTATAGTGTTGTAGAGCTCAGTGGAGGGGTTCTATACCAGATACTATAGTGTTGTAGAGCTCACTGGAGGGGTTCTATACCAGATACTATAGTGTTGTAGAGCTGAGTGGAGGGGTTCTATACCAGATACTATAGTGTTGTAGAGCTGAGTGGAGGGGTTCTATACCAGATACTATAGTGTTGTAGAGCTCAGTGGAGGGGTTCTATATCAGATACTATAGTGTTGTAGAGCTGAGCTCAGTGGAGGGGTTCTATACCAGATACTATTGTGTTGTAGAGCTCAGTGGAGGGGTTCTATATCAGATACTATAGTGTTGTAGAGCTGAGTGGAGGGGTTCTATATCAGATACTATAGTGTTGTAGAGCTGAGTGGAGGGGTTCTATATCAGATACTATAGTGTTGCTGAGCTCAGTGGAGGGGTTCTACAGTTGAAGTCGGAAGTTTACATACACTTAGGTTAGAGTCATTAAAACTCGTTTTTCAACAACTCCACAAATGTCTTGTTATCAAACTATAGTTTGCCATGTCGGTTAGGACATCTACTTTGTTCATGACACAAGTCATTTTTCCAACAATTGTTTGCAGACAGATTATTTCACTTATAATTCACTGTATCAAAATTCCAGTGGGGTCAGAAGTTTACGTACACTAAGTTGACTGTGCCTTTAAACAGCTTGGAATATTCCAGAAAATTATGTAATGGCTTTAGAAGCTTCTGATAGGCTAATTGACATCATTTGAGTCAATTGGAGGTTTACCTGTGGATGTATTTCAAGGCCTACCTTCAAACTCAGTGCCTCTTTGCTTAACATCATGGGAAAATCAAAATAAATCAGCCAAGACCTCAGGAAAAAAATTGTAGACCTCCACAAGTCTGGTGCATCCTTGGGAGCAATTTCCAAACGCCTGAAGGTACCACGTTCATCTGTACAAACAATAGTACGCAAGTATAAACACCATGGGACCACGCAGCCGTCATACCGCTCAGGAAGGAGACGTGTTCTGTCTCCTAGAGATTAACGTACTTCGGTGCGAAAAGTGCAAATCAATCCCACAACAACAGCAAAGGACCTTGTGAAGATGCTGGAGGAAACAGGTACAAAAGTATCTATATCCACAGTAAAACGAGTCCTATATCGACATAACCTGAAAGGCCGCTCAGCAAGGAAGAAGCCACTGCTCCAAAACCGCCATAAAAAAGCCAGACTACGGTTTGCAACTGCACATGGGGACAAAGATCGTACTTTTTGGAGAAATGTCCTCTGGTCTGATGAAACAAAAATAGAACTGTTTGGCCATAATTACCATCTTTATGTTTGGAGGAATAAGTGGGTTGCTTGCAAGCTGAAGAACACCATCCCAACCGTGAAGCACGGGGGTGGCAGCATCATGCTGTGGGGGTGCTTTGCTGCAGGAGGGACTGGTGCACTTCACAAAATAGATGGCATCATGAGGAAGGAAAATTATGTGGATATATTTAAGCAACATCTCAATACATCAGTCAGGAAGTTAAAGCTTGGTCGCAAATGGGTCTTCCAAATGGACAATGACACCAAGCATACTTCCAAAGTTGTGGCAAAATGGCTTAAGGACAACAAAGTCAAGGTATTTGAGTGGCCATCACAAAGCCCTGACCTCAATCCTATAGAAAATGTGTGGGCAGAACTGAAAAAGCGTTTGCGAGCAAGGAGGCCTACAAACCTGACTCAGTTACACCAGCTCTGTCAGGAGGAATGGGCCAAAATTCACCCAACTTATTGTGGAAAGCTTGTGGAAGACTACCTGAAATGTTTGACCCAAGTTAAACATTTTAAAGGAAATGCTACCAAATACTAATTGATTGTATGTAAACTTCTGACCCACTGGGAATGTGATGAAAGAAATAAAAGCTGAAATAAATCACTCTCTACTATTATTCTGACATTTCACATTCTTAAAATAAAGTGGTGATCCTAACTGACCTAAGACAGGGAATTATTACTAGGATTAAATGTCAGGATTTGTGAAAAACTGAGTTTAAATGTATTTGGCTAAGGTGTATGTAAACTTCCAACTTCAACTGTATACACACTATCGTTCAAAAGCTTGGGGTCACTTATAAATGTCCTTGTTTTCCATGAAATCATACTTGTTATGAGTTTGAATAGGAAATATAGCAAAATGCATAGGAAATGTAGTCATTGACAAGGTTAGAAATAATGATTTTTAATTGACATAATAATTGTGTCCTTCAAACTTAGCTTTCGTCAAAGAAACCTCCATTTGCAGCAATTACAGCCTTGCAGACCTTTAGCATTCTAGTTGTCAATTTGTTGAGGTAATCTGAAGAGATTTCACCCCATGCTTCCTGAAGCACCTCCCACAAGTTGGATTGGCTTGATGGGCACTTCTTACTTACCATACGGTCAAGCTGCTCCCACAACAGATCAATAGGGTTGAGATCTGTTGACTGTGCTGGCCACTCCATTATAGACAGAATACCAGCTGACTGCTTCTTTTTTATTTGTTTTATTTTTTTAGGGGGGAATGGATCAGCTTAATATTGCAGATAGATTGTATCTTCTATCAATGTAATTGTCTGCATCACTTCCAATCCCCCATGTTTATTTTTATTTTTTATATATATATTCCCCTTTATTACTTTTCAACCCCACCATCCTTTCCCTACTTGGAGTAAATTAGTGAACAACAATGCCCAGGCCTCTACTTCCGGTCTATACTTACTATCTACACCTTATGGACAGAGTTAATTTTACAATAATTATATTATATATATATATATATATATATATATATATATATATATATATATATATATATATATATTTATTTTATTTTTTTGCTCCTGAACTTCTTCTACTCTCAACCTCTCCGATCATTTTCATGATGTCCATCCGGTTTGCTTCTATATGCCATATCTTTCTAACTGTGCTCTTTCCCAAAAGCTCCCAACATACAACCTATATACTTATTATGGACACAGTATGCTTACATTATTAGCTATCTTTGTTATTATTTGTTGTTATTTGTTATTAGTCCCATCCTTCAACTCTATTCAATACCTCCCATCTATCTCTTAACACCATCCATATAGGATTTCTATTTGCCATATATATTTCAACCGTACTGTGATGTTTTACAAAAGTTTTGAACCTTTCTATTCTCATTGCTTCTACAGATTGTGAATTAAAAATAAACAGTTTTGCTAAAAGTATTATTATATTATTGATTGATTGACTATGACTTTTCAGATCACCCAGTAATGCTATCTGCAAGGTTAGTTCCAGGTAAATATTGCAATCCTTTAGCCATTCCTGGACCTGTGTCCAAAAACAAGCTACAAATGAACAGAACCAAATCAAATGATCTAATGATTCTGTCTCTTCACAGCAAAATATGTAGAGCTGGGAAGATTGTATCCCCCATATAAATAACATTCTATTGGTAGCAAGAATTTTATATAATAATTTAAATTGAAAGATTCTAATTTTTGAATCCAGTGTCGTTTTGCGTGTCAGTTCATAAACACTATGCCATGGAATCGGTACGTCAAAGATCTCTTCCCAACTATTTTGCAATCTATATGGGACGGCTGTCAATCCTTTGGTCCTTAGTGAAACTGATATACTTTTTTATTTATCACAGTTTTCCTTAACCAATTATGTTCTTTAATGCAAGGCCGACAGACAAGTTCCTTACTTTCTCCCCCTTCCACTTTCCTCTTCCACTTTTGCGGTAAGGCTGCAATTATTTGGTTGTAATTTTGGTTAGAGCAGACATTTCCATATGTTTTTGTTAGCTGCATGTGCGACATAACTCCACCAGTCCTACCGATGATATCATTTACGAAGATTATACCTTTTTTAAACATTCTGTCAAAAAATTAAGGTTTTTTGTCAATTAGTATATTTGAATTTAACCACAATATTTGTTGCATTATTTGTTCTGTCGTTTCTGGAGGATTAAATTGAAATTGCAACCAACTTTCTATGGCTTGTTTTAGAAATAGTGATATTTGGGAGATTATTTCCTTTTCAAATAACTGGAAGTGAGAGGTTGTAATCTGAATAAAGGGAAAAAGGCCCTTCTTGAACATTGGGTGAGACAATCTTACTAATTTGCTTGAGAACCAGTTCGGATTTAAGTATAACTTTTGTATGACTGATGCTTTTAGTGATAGGTCTAATGCTTTAATATTTAATAATTTCTGTCCTCCGAATTCATATTCATTATATAAATATGCCCTTTTAATTTTGTCTGGCTTGCCGTTCCAAATAAAATTGAATATTTTTTTCTCATATAATTTAAAAAACTGTTCGCTAGGCGTAGGCAAGACCATAAGCAAATAGGTAAACTGGGATAATACTAAAGAGTTAATCAGGGTGATTTTTCCACAAATTGACTGGTATTTTCCTTTCCATGGTAGTAAGATCTTATCTATTTTTGCTAACTTTCTATTAAAATTTATTGAAGTGAGATCATTTATTTCCTTTGGGATATGTATTCCGAGTATATCCACATCACCATCAGACCATTTTATTGGTAAACTACATGGTAATGTAAAAATTTTATTTTTTAGTGATCCAATACGTAATATAGTACATTTGTCATAATTTGGTTGTAATCCAGAGAGGTTAGAAAATGTATCTAGATCCTCTATGAGGCTGTGGAGGGATTCTAGTTGTGGATTTAAAAGAAAACATGAATCATCAGCGTACAATGACACCTTTGTTTTTAAGCCCTGTATTTCTAATCCTCTGATATTATTATTGGATCTGATTTTAATAGCTAACATCTCGATGGCCACAATAAATAGATATGCCGATAGAGGACAACCTTGTTTCACTCCTCTTGACAGTTTAAAACTTTCGGAGAAATAGCCATTATTTACTATTTTACACCTAGGGTTACTATACATGATTCTGACCCATTTTATAAGAGATTCTCCAAAATTGAAATGCTCCAGGCATTTATATATAAACCCCAGTCGAACTTTATCAAATGCCTTTTCGAAGTCTGCTATGAATAGCAGGCCTGGTTTCCCATATTTTCCATAGTGTTCTATTGTTTCCAATACTTGCCTTATATTATCTCCAATGTATCTTCCATGTAAAAAACCTGTCTGATTAGAATGAATAATATCTGACAATACCTTTTTAATTCTATGCGCTATACATTTTGCTAGGATTTTTGCATCACAACACTGAAGTGTAAGGGGCCTCCAATTTTGTAAATGGACTGGATCTTTATATTTTCCACTTCATTAATAATGAGATCAGACCTTCTTCTTGAGTGTCAGATAATCTACCATTTACATAGGAGTGGTTAAAACATGCTAATAACGGTCCTCTTAGTATATCAAAAAAGGTTTGGTATACCTCGACTGGTATGCCATCCAACCCTGGAGTTTTCCCGGACTTAAAGTCTTTAATTGCATCCAGAAGTTCCTCCTCTGTAATTTCACCTTCACATGAGTCTTTCTGTGTGGCTGTTAATTTGACATTATCAATAGAAAAAAACATCTCTACAATTAGCTTCAGTTAGAGGAGATGGAGGCGACTGAAAAGAAAACATATGCTTAAAGTACTTTGTTTCTTCCTTCAAAATATCATTTGGTGAATTATGGGTGACTCCGTCAATTGTAGCCAGTTTCATTAAGTTCTTTTTGGTAGCATTCCTATGTTGAAGATTAAAAAAGAATTTTGTGAATTTTTCCCCATATTCCATCCAGTTTGCTTTATTTTTATAATATATTACACTTGATCTTTCTTGAATAAGTTTCTCCATTTCTTTTTGTTTTTCCTCTAATTTATTCTGAGCCTCTATGTTACAGTTTTTATTGCCATCTATCTGTTCTGTTAGACTTTCTATTTCCTTTCTTAGTATAAACTCTTTTGACCTAAATTGCTTTTGTTTTCGAGATGAGTACTGAATTGCATGGCCTCTAAAGGCACATTTAAAGGTGTCCCATACAATAAGGGGATTCGCTGTACCTATGTTATGTTGGAAAAAGTCAGTTATAAATTCCTTTGTTCTAATTATAAATAAATTATCATCCAATAGGCTTTGATTAAATTTCCAATATCCTCGCCCACGTGGAAATTCAGTAAGAGTAATGTATATGCCTATTATATGATGGTCCGACCACACAGCTGACTGCTTCTTCCCTAAATAGTTATTCCATAGTTTGGAGCTGTGCTTTGGGTCATTGTCCTGTTGTAGGAGGAAATTGGTTCCAATCAAGCGCCGTCCACAGGGTATGGCATGGCATTGCAAAATGGAGTGATAGCCTTCCTTCTTCAAGATCCCTTTTACCCTGTACATATCTCTCACTTTACCACCACCAAAGCACCCCCAGACCATCACATTGCCTCCACCATGCTTGACAGATGGCATCAAGCACTCCTCCAGCATCTTTTCATTTGGTCTGCGTCTCACAAATGTTCTTCTTTGTGATCCGTCCACCTCAAACTTCGATTTGTCTGTCCATAACACATTTTCCAATCTTCCTCTGTCCAGTGTCTGTGTTCTTTTTCCCATCTTAATCTTTTATTTTTATTGGCCAGTCTGAGATATGGCTTTTTTTTTTGCAACTCTGCCTAGAAGGTCAGCATCCTGGAGTCGCCTCTTCACTGTTGACGTTGAGACTGGTGTTTTGCAGATACTATTTAATGAAGCTGCCAGTTGAGGACCTGTGAGGCGTCTGTTTCTCAAACTAGACACGCTCATGTATTTGTCCTCTTGCTCAGTTGTGCACCGGGGCCTCCCACTCCTCTTTCTATTCTGGTTAGAGCCAGTTTGCGCTGTTCTGTGAAGGGAGTAGTACACAGCGTTGTAGGAGATCTTCAGTTTCTTGGCAATTTCTCGCATGGAATAGCCTTCATTTCTCAGAACACGAATAGACTGACGAGTTTCAGAAGAAAGTTATTTGTTTCTGGCCATTTTTTGAGCCTGTAATCGAACCCACAATTGCTTATGCTCCAGATACTCAACTAGTCTCAAGAAGGCCAGTTTTATTGCTTCTTTAATCAGCACAACAGTTTTCAGCTGCGCCAACATAATTGCAAAATGATTTTTTCTAATGATCAATTAGCCTTTTAAAATGATGAACTTGGATTAGCAAACACAACGTGCCATTGGAACACAGGACTGATGGTTGCTGATAATGGGCCTCTGTATGCCTATGTAGATATTCCATTAAAAATCAGCCGTTTCCAGCTACAATAGCCATTTACAACATTAACAATGTCTACACTGTATTTCTGATCAATTTGATGTTATTTTAATGGACAAAAACATTTCATTTCTAAGTCACCCCAAACTTTTGAACGATAGTGTACATACACACATGATGCGTTGGAACTGGCATAAAGAACCAAACTATAAACTATATTTTTTTATTTTTATTCTCATGTTTAGTTTTGATTATTTAATGACTAAACATACTTTATACCGCAGAGATCGTACCCTCATGTCTTGAACCCACATCCCCTGCATTGCCAGCCCCTTAGACTCCAACCCACTGAACCATTGCAATCACTTATTTTTATTCCTGTTTCTAGGAGCTGAAGCTACCCTTTACCTTCCTGAGTGGTCACATCCGTGAGCTGCGTATACCACGTGCCCTTGGACCAAACTGGGCGTCATCAGCATCAACACTATGGAGTGGATCCTCAAACTGAAGGATGGAGCACAGGTTAGTGCTGCTGCTTTATATTTATACTGTAGCCTGCTCCTGATCAGTGCACTACTCCAATTTAGTGCACACTGTCATGGCATTCCCAAAGCTGGTGCGTTTCTGAGTCTTGGGAGTTACCGTGTCACTGAAAGAAGTTCACCTCTTCCTCAACATCTTAAGAGGGGTTATTACATAACAAGTTATAATCTCTGTCATAAAACGTTCCACAGGAATAGGCTTGGTTTAAAACATATTGTTGGTTTCATCCATTCTATCTTTCTTTCTAGACTCCTCTACCCAGAACCCCCTCTGTCCCCTCAGCAGTCCAACAGCCCATGACTCAGTTCACCTCTTTCTAGACTCCTCTACCCAGAACCCCCTCTGTCCCCTCAGCAGTCCAACAGCCCATGACTCAGTTCACCTCTTTCTAGACTCCTCTACCCAGAACCCCCTCTGTCCCCTCAGCAGTCCAACAGCCCATGACTCAGTTCACCTCTTTCTAGACTCCTCTACCCAGAACCCTCTCTGTCCCCTCAGCAGTCCAACAGCCCATGACTCAGTTCACCTCTTTCTAGACTCCTCTACCCAGAACCCCCTCTGTCCCCTCAGCAGTCCAACAGCCCATGACTCAGTTCACCTCTTTCTAGACTCCTCTACCCAGAACCCCCTCTGTCCTCTCAGCAGTCCAACAGCCCATGACTCAGTTCACCTCTTTCTAGACTCCTCTACCCAGAACCCCCTCTGTCCCCTCAGCAGTCCAAAAGCCCATGACTCAGTTCACCTCTTTCTAGACTCCTCTACCCAGAACCCCCTCTGTCCCCTCAGCAGTCCAACAGCCCATGACTCAGTTCACCTCTTTCTTCAAGTTGGCTTAGGGTCTCAGGCAGGGGTGCTCATTTGGACTAATTTGACACGTCGTTTCTAGTCTTGCCGCTCAAATTCAAAGGTCTGCGTCTCCAGTTCAAAGGTCTGCGTCTCCAGTTCAAAGGTCTGCGTCTCCAGTTCAAAGGTCTGCGTCTCCAGTTCAAAGGTCTGCGTCTCCAGTTCAAAGGACTGCGTCTCCAGTTCAAAGGTCTGCGTCTCCAGTTCAAAGGTCTGCGTCTCCAGTTCAAAGGTCTGCGTCTCCAGTTCAAAGGTCTGCGTCTCCAGTTCAAAGGTCTGCATGTCTAATGAGCGGCCGTAGAGCCGATTAACCAAGGTGCCTCAGAGCAGCAGACTAAAGCTGACTGGAATCACAGCCTGGTTGACTGGAGCAGAGAGACAGTGTCTGAAATGCACCCTGTTGCATTTATAGAACGCTACTTATGTGGGCTCTGGTCAAAAGTAGTGCACTAGGGTGTTATTCACCCTGCTGGAAGGAAACATTCTGCAAATGCTCTTTTAATTCCTCTGGAAATGTGTCTGGGTTTATTTGAACCAGTCAGGTCTTGGCATCAGACGGAGAGATCAGTAGTTCGTTAGTGAACGGCTGCTTTAGAAGTGTCTGTCTTCGTGAGTTCACGTTTATAACTTCAAGACAACACAGTTGCTCACTGCTCAGCAAATGTACTCTTCAGTACGAGGACAGATCGCCAGTGACCATAAATATTCAGAGAACTTCTAGTATTATAGTGTTGCTGGTTAGGCCTAATTCCACTGGTATTTTTTACTATTGAACCGTAATATGTCTTTGGCAAGTGACTAAACTGCAGTTAAAAGCTGTGTGTTGGTAGTCAGTAGTGGCATTTTTCCTAGGCTCACTTATTACATGAGCTGTGCATCCCAAATGGCACCCTATTCCCTACATAGTGCACTACCTTTGATCAGAGCCCTGGTCAAAAGTAGTGCACTACAAAGGGAGGAGTGCCATTTGAGACTCAACCAAAGATCAAGACGGTCCCACTTCTCTCTCTACCGGCCCGAGCTGCATGTTTGACAAGAAGCGGTGATTATGTCCATGTAGTTGATCAAGTACAAAAACCTACCTAGAGTCTTAGCAGCACCACCACTGAAACTGAACCCAAAATAAATATGTATATTATATTTAGGTTTGATGATAAATATTTTCACAATGGGGGAAAATGTAGTATGAAAGACATTTTTGTGAGATGTGTTAGTGCAGAAGAGTCTGGTTGTGGCCGTACCTATTCTAAACCACCCATGCTGTTGCCAAGTAGAAAGGCAAGCTGGGAGTGGGGAGCCCAGAGAGCAGGGCACGTCCCTAACGGCACCCTGTTCCCTGTATAGTGCACTACTTTAGACCAGAGACCTACGAGCCCTGTAAAGATACTAGGGGGACATTTGGGACTCGGCCCCCTGCCTTGGAGTGTCTCAAGGCCAGATGTCCCCGTCAGTAGAAACACATTGCAAGGGAAGTCAATTACACCTAATTATATAGACTGCAGGCTAAAGACATGAGCTTGAGCAGTCCAGAACTAACGGTAAATATTATAGTATGCAGATGGCTCCTGCTGCAGTGATCACATTTCCAGCCCCATGGAAACGTGAACTTTTTTTTTTCTTTCTGCTCCGTGCACAGCTCAGGGTCACGGGGTAGCAGTGTAAAGCACTCTCACGTATTACTACTACTACTCTCAAAACAAGTATTTGTTACAGATGTTTTCCAAAGGGTTTCCCCAGTCAAGAAAGGATTTTTGGAAAATTGCAAATGACGTTTGGACAAATTGTTCCGTGTTATTCTCACCGGGGAGACACAATTTGGAGTGAAGCCAGACTTCCAACAGAAGTCCTGCTAGGCAGCAGGAGGAATTTAAATGAGCTGTCCTTTAGGGTAGTGTACACTTCTCTCCTATTTGAAGGGGGAGGTAGCAGGGAGGGAGGTAGGAGGGAGGGAGGGAGGAGGGAGGGAGGGAGGGAGGGAGGGAGGGAGGGAGGAGGGAGGGAGGGAGGGAGGTAGCAGGGAGGGGAGGGAGGGAGGTAGGAGGGAGGGAGGTAGGAGGGAGGGAGGGAGGGAGGGAGGGAGGGAGGGAGGAAGGAGAGGGAGGGAGGAGGGAGGGAGGGAGGGAGGGAGGGAGGGAGGGAGGGAGGGAGGGAGGTAGCAGGGAGGGGGGGGGAGGGAGGGAGGGAGGGAGGGAGGGAGGGAGGGAGGGAGGGAGGGAGGGAGGAGGAAGGGAGGGAGGTAGCAGGGAGGGAGGGAGGGAGGGAGGGAGGGAGGGAGGGAGGGAGGAGGGAGGGAGGGAGGTAGCAGGGAGGGAGGTAGGAGGGAGGGAGGGAGGGAGGGAGGGAGGAGGGAGGTAGCAGGGAGGGAGGGAGGGAGGGAGGGAGGGAGGGAGGGAAGGAGGGTAGCAGGGTCCTTACTGCACCGACCCCTCAGTTCTGACGGCAACATAATGGAAACAGCTTTTTTATCCTTGTGATTTGTGACATTTAATGGTGATTTATTACATTGTACTGATAAAAGGTATTTATTTAACTTGTCATGAAAGGATGGCATTGGCACCCTCCTGTAGCACACTACCACCTGTCACTGGGATATACCTTTAACTGGAGGGAGGGGCTTCCTACTGGTCGTCCTAAACCTCCGACAGCAGAAAGCTGATAGACCTTTAACTGGAGGGGGAGGGGCTTCCTACTGGTCGTCCTAAACCTCCGACAGCAGAAAGCTGATAGACCTTTAACTGGAGGGGGAGGGGCTTCCTACTGGTCGTCCTAAACCTCCGACAGCAGAAAGCTGAGATACACTACATGACCAACAGTATGTGGACACCTGCTCAACAAACACCTCATTCCAAAATAATGGGCATTAATATGGAGTTGGTCCCCCCTTTACTGCTATAACAGCCTCCACTCTTCTGGGAAGGTTTTCCACTAGATGTTGGAACATTACAGTGGGTACTTGCTTCCATTCAGGCACAAGAGCATTTGTGAGGTTGGGCGCTGATGTTGGGCGATTAGGCCTGGCTCGCAGCCGGCGTTCCAATTCATCCCAAAGGTGTTCGATGGGGTTGAGGTCAGGGCTCTGTGCAGGCCAGTCAAGTTCTTCCACACCGATCTCGACAAACCATTTCTGTATGGACTTCGCTTTGTGAACAGGGGCATTGTCATGCTGAAACAGGAAAGGGCCTTCCCCAAACTGTTGACACAAAGTTGGAAGCACAGAATCGTCTAGAATGTCATTGTATGCTGTAGCGTTAAGATTTCCCTTCACTGGAGCTAAGGGGCATAGCCCGAATCATGAAAAACAGCCCCAGACCATTATTCCTCGTCCACCAAACTTTACAGTTGGCGCTATGCATTGTTGCAAGTAGCGTTCCCCTGGCATCCGCCAAACCCAGATTTGTCCGTCGTACTGCCAGATGGTGAAGCGTGATTCATCACTCCAGAGAACATGTTTCCACTGCTCCAGAGTCCAATGGCGGCGAGCTTTACACCACTCCAGCCGACGCTTGGCATTGCGCATGGTGATCTTAGGCTTGTGTGCGGCTGCTCTGCCATGGAAATCCATTTCAAGAAGCTCCCGACTAACAGTTTTGTGCTGACGTTGCTCCCAGAGGCAGTTTGGAACTCGGTAGTGAGTGTTGCAACCGAGGACAGACTATTTTTACGCGCTTCAGCACTCGGCGGTCCCGTTCTGTGAGCTTGTGTGGCCTACCACTTCGCGGCTGAGCCGTTGTTGCTCCTAGACGTTTCCACTTCACAATAACAGCACTTACAGTTGACCGGGGCAGCTCTAGCAGGGCAGAAATTTGACAAACTGAGTTGTTGAAAAGGTGGAATCCTATGACGGTGCCACGTTGAAAGTCACTGAGCTCTTCAGTAAGGCCATTCTACTGCCAATGTTTGTCTATGGAGATTGCATGGCTGTGTGCTCGATTTTACACACCTGCAAGCAATGGGTGTGGCTGAAATAGCCACTAATTTGAAGGGGTGTCCACATACATTTGTGTATATATAGTGTGTGTAATCGGTTTTCACACCAGGTCCAGATCCTGTAGTTATTATCTCCCAGCGTAGAGTTGCATGGACTTTACACTACTTATGTTAAACTTGGGTTAAGACAATCTCTCCATAGGGTTTTTAAATGTTGGATATAGGCCTACATATTTTTGGAAGAATGAAATGAATTCAACAGTCTGTGTTTTAGATGGAAAATCTTACCACTAAGTTTAGTAGGTTAGTATTTTAGAATAGGCTAGTTTATGCGTATGTGGAAACTTTGTGTTCGGGCCTCCAAGAGTCCGCTTTGCGTCGAAGTGTGGAAATGACAAAAGATATCATTAATGTGGTTTGTTTTTCATAATTGCCGTTGCAGCTCTGAGCGCTGGCCTGTAAAAACATCTGTGTTCCTTTTTTAAGTTCATTAAGGATGGTTAAGGATCGGTTAAGGATCGGATCGGTTAAGGATCGGATCGGTTAAGGATCGGATCGGTTAAGGATCGTGTAATTTGAGCGTGAAGTATTGGAGCTCTTAATGTTTCTGTTCTGTTCCGTCCGGATGGAGAGAGAGAGAGCCTGCATCCCAAATGGCACCCTATTCCCTATATAGTGCGCTGCTGTTGACGGTTCTGGTCAAAAGTAGTGCACTAAATAGGGAATAGGGTGCCATTTGGGATTTTTTTAAAATCAGAGAGGAACTGGGTCGTATTAGGAAGGCGTTGCAAGCGCCATGCTCTACCAACTGAGCTACAGGGGGCCTATCCCCTATGGTTCCTGGTCTAAAGTAGTGCACTATATAGGGAATAGGGTGCCATTTGGGAGGCAGCCTCTGTGTGTATCTTATAAAGATGAGGGGACGGGGATCCCCGTCCCCTCATCATGTCTGCCTCTCTCTTAGCAGGGCTAGATTACTGCTGAAATGCACACCAGCAATGTCTTGTGGAAAGGCATGAAACAATTTAGAACCAGGACTAAAACCAACTCTAAAAATGGGGTGGGGGGGGGGGGGGGATTACTGTTCGGATTCATTCAGAAATCTATTTTTGCTCAGCATGTTTTGTGTTTCCACTATCAGGAACTAGATCAAACCAGATCAAAATGAATGTCTTCGATGGATTGTCCTATTGCGTCTAGACTGTGTTACTGGGTTCCTACATATGATTTGAATTATACATGTCAGTGTGTGGACATGCTGCTGAGCTGAGCCCATGTGAAGTTAAGTCAGCCTTAAGTCATTGTCTATCTACAAAAAGCCTTTGTATGGGCACTTTTTAAAGGTTCCCCTCACAGAGTCTATTGTACACAACTGTTAGCCATACGTCTCACTGACGTTTATTATTAGATATGGAAGAAGATGTGTTTGATCTGAGCCCCATTGTGAATTTTAAAAAAAATACAATAACCATGAAACTCTTACGGAGATGAAACGACAGCTTTAAATCGC
This sequence comes from Coregonus lavaretus, assembly GCF_964263955.1. NCBI lineage: Eukaryota > Metazoa > Chordata > Actinopteri > Salmoniformes > Salmonidae > Coregonus > Coregonus lavaretus. The sequence continues at coordinate 33,442 of NW_028156981.1, read as the reverse complement.
TCCGTTTCATACAAGGCTCTTATGGGGATTATGGGAAACGTAGTTATTAATAGCCCTGGTAAGGACTCTGAGGCCGTCTAGCATCTTGATGATGTGTCCATTGGAAGAGTAAGCTGAGACTGTAAGAAATGAAGTCAGTGTTAGCCTGACTAAAACAGCCTAGATTAGACCAATAGAACTACTTAGAATTAGACTCATTAGACCTGGGGCTTTTTATTGGAAGGTTTCTGGTCAACCGATTATCTTCTAGATTGACTAGAATGACCAAGACGGAAGGAAGGAACATGTGTCTGTCCAGTTAGTTTTATACTAGCTATATGTAGTGCTGTGTAGGCTATATGTAGTGCTGTGTAGGCTATATGTAGTGCTGTGTAGGCTATATGTAGTTCTGGGTAGGCTATATGTAGTGCTGTGTTGGCTATATGTAGTGCTGTGTAGGCTATATGTAGTGCTGTGTAGGCTATATGTAGTGCTGGGTAGGCTATATGTAGTGCTGTGTAGGCTATATGTAGTGCTGTGTAGGCTATATGTAGTGCTGGGTAGGCTATATGTAGTGCTGTGTAGGCTATATGTAGTGCTGTGTAGGCTATATGTAGTGCTGTGTAGGCTATATGTAGTGCTGGGTAGGCTATATATAGTGCTGTGTAGGCTATATGTAGTGCTGTGTAGGCTATATGTAGTGCTGTGTTGGCTATATGTAGTGCTGTGTAGGCTATATGTAGTGCTGTGTAGGCTATATGTAGTGCTGTGTAGGCTATATGTAGTGCTGGGTAGGCTATATGTAGTGCTGTGTAGGCTATATGTAGTGCTGTGTAGGCTATATGTAGTGCTGTGTTGGCTATATGTAGTGCTGTGTAGGCTATATGTAGATCTGTGTAGGCTATATGTAGTGCTGTGTAGGCTATATGTAGTGCTGTGTAGGCTATATGTAGTGCTGTGTAGGCTATATGTAGTGCTGTGTAGGCTATATGTAGTGCTGTGTAGGCTATATGTAGTGCTGTGTAGGCTATATGTAGTGCTGTGTAGGCTATATGTAGTGCTGTGTGGGCTATATGTAGTGCTGTGTAGGCTATATGTAGTGCTGTGTAGGCTATATGTAGTGCTGTGTAGGCTATATGTAGTGCTGTGTAGGCTATATGTAGTGCTGTGTAGGCTATATGTAGTGCTGGGTAGGCTATATGTAGTGCTGTGTAGGCTATATGTAGTGCTGTGTTGGCTATATGTAGTGCTGGGTAGGCTATATGTAGTGCTGTGTAGGCTATATGTAGTACTGTGTAGGCTATATGTAGTGCTGTGTAGGCTATATGTTGTGCTGTGTAGGCTATATGTAGTGCTGTGTAGGCTATATGTAGTGCTGTGTAGGCTATATGTAGTGCTGGGTAGGCTATATGTAGTGCTGTGTAGGCTATATATAGTGCTGTGTAGGCTATATGTAGTGCTGTGTAGGCTATATGTAGTGCTGGGTAGGCTATATGTAGTGCTGTGTAGGCTATATGTAGTGCTGTGTAGGCTATATGTAGTGCTGTGTTGGCTATATGTAGTGCTGTGTTGGCTATATGTAGTGCTGTGTTGGCTATATGTAGTGCTGTGTTGGCTATATGTAGTGCTGTGTAGGCTATATGTAGTGCTGTGTAGGCTATATGTAGTGCTGTGTAGGCTATATGTAGTCTGTAGTCTGGGTCTAGAGAGGTCTGTAGTCTGGGTCTAGAGAGGTCTGTAGTCTGGGTCTAGAGAGGTCTGTAGTCTGGGCCTAGAGAGGTCTGTAGTCTGGGTCTAGAGAGGTCTGTAGTCTGGGTCTAGAGAGGTCTGTAGTCTGGGTCTAGAGAGGTCTGTAGTCTGGGTCTAGAGGTCTGTAGTCTGGGTCTAGAGAGGTCTGTAGTCTGGGTCTAGAGATCTGTAGTCTGGATCTAGAGGTCTGTAGTCTGGGCCTAGAGAGGTATGTAGTCTGGGTCTAGAGACGTCTGTAGTCTGGGCCTAGAGAGGTCTGTAGTCTGGGTCTAGAGAGGTCTGTAGTCTGGGTCTAGAGAGGTCTGTAGTCTGGGTCTAGAGGTCTGTAGTCTGGGTCTAGAGGTCTGTAGTCTGGGTCTAGAGGTCTGTAGTCTGGGTCTAGAGAGGTCTGTAGTCTGGATCTAGAGGTCTGTAGTCTGGGTCTAAAGGTCTGTAGTCTGGGTCTAGAGAGGTCTGTAGTCTGGGTCTAGAGAGGTCTGTAGTCTGGGTCTAGAGAGGTCTGTACTCTGGGTCTAGAGGTCTGTAGTCTGGATCTAGAGGTCTGTAGTCTGGGCCTAGAGAGGTATGTAGTCTGGGTCTAGAGACGTCTGTAGTCTGGGCCTAGAGAGGTCTGTAGTCTGGGTCTAGAGAGGTCTGTACTCTGGGTCTAGAGGTCTGTAGTCTGGGCCTAGAGAGGTCTGTAGTCTGGGTCTAGAGATGTCTGTAGTCTGGGTCTAGAGAGGTCTGTAGTCTGGATCTAGAGGTCTGTAGTCTGGGTCTAAAGGTCTGTAGTCTGGGTCTAGAGAGGTCTGTAGTCTGGGTCTAGAGAGGTCTGTAGTCTGGGTCTAGAGAGGTCTGTAGTCTGGGTCTAGAAGTCTGTAGTCTGGATCTAGAGGTCTGTAGTCTGGGCTAGAGAGGTCTGTAGTCTGGGCCTAGATAGGTATGTAGTCTGGATCTAGAGGTCTGTAGTCTGGGTCTAGAGAGGTCTGTACTCTGGGTCTAGAGGTCTGTAGTCTGGATCTAGAGGTCTGTAGTCTGGATCTAGAGAGGTATGTACTCTGGGTCTAGAGGTCTGTAGTCTGGATCTAGAGGTCTGTAGTCTGGGTCTAAAGGTCTGTAGTCTGGGTCTAGAGGTCTGTACTCTGGGTGTAGAGAGGTCTGTAGTCTGGGTCTAGAGAGGTCTGTAGTCTGGGTCTAGAGGTCTGTAGTCTGGGCCTAGAGGTCTGTAGTCTGGGTCTAGAGAGGTCTGTAGTCTGGATCTAGAGGTCTGTAGTCTGGGTCTAGAGTAGGCTGTAGTCTGGGCCTAGAGAGGTCTGTAGTCTGGGTCTAGAGAGGTCTGTACTCTGGGTCTAGAGGTCTGTAGTCTGGATCTAGAGGTCTGTAGTCTGGGTCTAGAGAGGTCTGTAGTCTGGGTCTAGAGGTCTGTACTCTGGGTATAGAGTAGGCTGTAGTCTGGGCCTAGAGAGGTCTGTAGTCTGGGTCTAGAGAGGTCTGTAGTCTAGGTCTAGAGAGGTCTGTAGTCTGGGTCTAGAGGTCTGTAGTCTGGGTCTAGAGAGGTCTGTAGTCTGGGTCTAGAGGTCTGTACTCTGGGTCTAGAGGTCTGTAGTCTGGGTCTAGAGGTCTGTAGTCTGGGTCTAGAGAGGTCTGTACTCTCTCCGACTGCCAAACGCATATTGATTTTCATGCATACAGTGGGGGAAAAAAGTATTTAGTCAGCCACCAATTGTGCAAGTTCTCCCACTTAAAAAGATGAGAGAGGCCTGTAATGTTCATCATAGGTACACGTCAACTATGACAGACAAAATTAGATTTTTTTTCTCCAGAAAATCACATTGTAGGATTTTTTATGAATTTATTTGCAAATTATGGTGGAAAATAAGTATTTGGTCACCTACAAACAAGCAAGATTTCTGGCTCTCACAGACCTGTAACTTCTTCTTTAAGAGGCTCCTCTGTCCTCCACTCGTTACCTGTATTAATGGCACCTGTTTGAACTTGTTATCAGTATAAAAGACACCTGTCCACAACCTCAAACAGTCACACTCCAAACTCCACTATGGCCGAGACCAAAGAGCTGTCAAAGGACACCAGAAACAAAATTGTAGACCTGCACCAGGCTGGGAAGACTGAATCTGCAATAGGTAAGCAGCTTGGTTTGAAGAAATCAACTGTGGGAGCAATTATTAGGAAATGGAAGACATACAAGACCACTGATAATCTCCCTCGATCTGGGGCTCCACGCAAGATCTCACCCCGTGGGGTCAAAATGATCACAAGAACGGTGAGCAAAAATCCCAGAACCACACGGGGGGACCTAGTGAATGACCTGCAGAGAGCTGGGACCAAAGTAACAAAGCCTACCATCAGTAACACACTACGCCGCCAGGGACTCAAATCCTGCAGTGCCAGACGTGTCCCCCTGCTAAAGCCAGTACATGTCCAGGCCCGTCTGAAGTTTGCTAGAGTGCATTTGGATGATCCAGAAGAGGATTGGGAGAATGTCATATGGTCAGATGAAACCAAAATATAACTTTTTGGTAAAACCTCAACTCGTCGTGTTTGGAGGACAAAGAATGCTGAGTTGCATCCAAAGAACACCATACCTACTGTGAAGCATGGGGGTGGAAACATCATGCTTTGGGGCTGTTTTTCTGCAAAGGGACCAGGACGACTGATCCGTGTAAAGGAAAGAATGAATGGGGCCATGTATCGTGAGATTTTGAGTGAAAACCTCCTTCCATCAGCAAGGGCATTGAAGATGAAACGTGGCTGGGTCTTTCAGCATGACAATGATCCCAAACACACCGCCCGGGCAATGAAGGAGTGGCTTCGTAAGAAGCATTTCAAGGTCATGGAGTGGCCTAGCCAGTCTCCAGATCTCAACCCCATAGAAAATCTTTGGAGGGAGTTGAAAGTCTGTGTTGCCCAGCGACAGCCCCAAAACATCACTGCTCTAGAGGAGATCTGCATGGAGGAATGGGCCAAAATACCAGCAACAGTGTGTGAAAACCTTGTGAAGACTTACAGAAAACGTTTGACCTGTGTCATTGCCAACAAAGGGTATATAACAAAGTATTGAGAAACTCTTGTTATTGACCAAATACTTATTTTCCACCATAATTTGCAAATAAATTCATAAGAAACCTACAATGTGATTTTCTGGAGAAAAAAATTCTCATTTTGTCTGTCATAGTTGACGTGTACCTATGATGAAAATTACAGGCCTCTCTCATCTTTTTAAGTGGGAGAACTTGTACATCCACTGTGTATCATCCGTACATCCAATGTGTATCATCCGTATATCCACTGTGTATCATCCGTATATCCACTGTGTATCATCCGTACATCCACTGTGTATCATCCGTATATCCACTGTATATCATCCGTACATGCACTGTGTATCATCCGTATATCCACTGTATATCATCCGTATATCTGCTGTATATCATCCGTATATCCACTGTGTATCATCTGTATATCATCCGTATATCCACTGTATATCATCCGTATATCCACTGTGTATCATCCGTATATCCACTGTATATCATCCGTATATCCACTGTATATCATCCGTATATCCACTGTATATCATCCGTATATCCACTGTATATCATCCGTATATCCACTGTGTATCATCCGTATATCCACTGTGTATCATCCGTATATCCACTGTATATCATCCGTATATCCACTGTGTATCATCCGTATATCCACTGTATATCATCCGTACATCCACTGTATATCATCCGTATATCCACTGTATATTTGTCTATCTGCTCATTCTCTTATGGCTCTATGTGCCAGGGGGTTGAGGTCAGGGCTCTACCTGCCAGTCAAGTTCTTCCACATCGATCTCGACAAACCATTTCTGTATGGACCTCGCTTTGTGCATGGGGGCATTGTCATGCTGAAACAGGAAAGGGCCTTCCCCAAACCGTTGCCACAAAGTTGGAAGCACAGAATCGTCTAGAATGTAATTGTATGCTGTAGCGTTAAGATTTCCCTTCACTGGAACTAAGGGGCCTAGCCCGAACCATGAAAAACAGCCCCAGCCCATTACTCCTCCTCCACCAAACTTTACAGTTGGCACTATGCATTGGGGCAGGTAGCGTTCTCCTGGCATCCGCCAAACCCAGATTCGTCCGTCCGACTGCCAGATGGTGAAGCGTGATTCATCACTCCAGAGAACGCGTTTCCACTGCTCCAGAGTCCAATGGCAGCGAGCTTTACACCACTCCAGCCAACGCTTGGCATTACGCATGGTGATCTTAGGCTTGTGTGCAGCTGCTTGGCCATGGAAACCCATTTTCTAACAAGTGGTTGGATCAGAATGATAAGTACTGTATGTGTGGGAGAGAATATCTGTTCTGTTCTGTTGGTGGTGTGATGATGCCCACCATACATTTAGCTGTAAACACCACTGCTCCTTCAGTTTCTATAAAACATGACAACGTGTCTTGCCCTCAAGACTCACCCCACAGTCCCACAGAACAGGCCCATCATCTAACCCCACAGTCCCACAGAACAGACCCATCATTTAACCCCACAGTCCCACAGAACAGACCCATCATCTAACCCCACAGTCCCACAGAACAGGCCCATCATCTAACCCCACAGTCCCACAGAACAGACCCATCATCTAACCCCACAGTCCCACAGAACAGGCCCATCATCTAACCCCACAGTCCCACAGAACAGGCCCATCATCTAACCCCACAGTCCCACAGAACAGGCCCATCATCTAACCCCACAGTCCCACAGAACAGGCCCATCATCTAACCCCACAGTCCCACAGAACAGACCCATCATCTAACCCCACAGTCCCACAGAACAGGCCCATCATCTGGCTTCAAGCTTAACACTCTCTCCAGTTAAACGGATAAAAACCATATTGTGGCGAGGACAGAATTCCCCAAGACGTTGTGGTGGTCTAGGGTCACGTCCCAAATGGCACCCTATTCCCTATATAGTGCACTACTTTAGACCAGAGAATGGCACCCTATTCCCTATATAGAGCACTACTTTAGACCAGAGAATGGCACCCTATTCCCTCTATAGTGCACTACTTTAGACCAGAGAATGGCACCCTATTCCCTCTATAGTGCACTACTTTTCTAGTGCAGCCCTTTGGGTGGGTGCCCTATAGAGGGAATAGGGTGCGATTTGGGACGCAGCCTAGCTGGTAATTAAACAGTTCACAGCTAGCAGAGAGAGAGTTTCTCGTTTTATTTTAGGAGACAAGAGATAAGACTGTGTTTTCCAGATGAGGTCTTGGCTGGGTTTGGCGGCACTGTGCTGCTTGATCTGTTCAGTTTTACCGCCATCATTGGATTCACTCCTGATGTGGATGTTCTGATTTGATGCTTTGCCTCGAGATGATTTGGGGAGGATCGTTCCTCCCTCCACTCCCCTCCCCTCCCCTTCTCTCCCTACCCCTCCCTCTGATACTTGTTGGATTGGCACCGTTCACCACCAGGCCTTCATTCTGCAGCAGTATCAAAGATTCCTTTGCAAACTATTTTTAGTGCCTCTCTCCCTCTTCACACAACCTCCCTGCTTCTAAATAATGGCTAATACATGTGAATTAGGGCGTCCTTTCACTGGGAACCCAAGCTGCTATTCCACTACACTCTATTCTCCTATAGAGGTTACTCAACCCAACATGCCTTTATAGAAGCTGCTATTCCACTACACTCTATTCTCCTATAGAGGTTACTCAACTCAACATGCCTTTATAGAAGCTGCTATTCCACTACACTCTATTCTCCTATAGAGGTTACTCAACTCAACATGCCTTTATAGAAGCTGCTATTCCACTACACTCTATCTCCTATAGAGGTTACTCAACTCAACATGCCTTTATAGAAGCTGCTATTCCACTACACTCTATTCTCCTATAGAGGTTACTCAACCCAACATGCCTTTATAGAAGCTGCTATTCCACTAGACTCTATTCTCCTATAGAGGTTACTCAACCCAACATGCCTTTATAGAAGCTGCTATTCCACTAGACTCTATTCTCCTATAGAGGTTACTCAACTCAACATGCCTTTATAGAAGCTGCTATTCCACTAGACTCTATTCTCCTATAGAGGTTACTCAACCCAACATGCCTTTATAGAAGCTGCTATTCCACTAGACTCTATTCTCCTATAGAGGTTACTCAACCCAACATGCCTTTATAGAAGCTGCTATTCCACTAGACTCTATTCTCCTATAGAGGTTACTCAACTCAACATGCCTTTATAGAAGCTGCTATTCCACTACACTCTATTCTCCTATAGAGGTTACTCAACCCAACATGCCTTTATAGAAGCTGCTATTCCACTACACTCTATTCTCCTATAGAGGTTACTCAACTCAACATGCCTTTATATAAGCTGCTACCCCTGCTGCCCCTTTGTTATAATAGAAGTGGATGTACTGATGAAGTACTGAAATATACTTCAACATCATCTGTCATATGTTTTAAAGGGATTTATTAAAGCAACGCTATCCAGGACCATGGAGTTTCAAACTGTAGTATGGTTTGTAACCTTAACTACCCTGCTGGTCCAACTGCCGTTGGTTGGTTCATACCAGAAGCTTCTGGATGGATGCTACCATTCTACCAGCTGTGGTTTCCCACCCAGGAGTTCAACCCACAACCCAGTGATTACCCAACCAGAGACCAGAGATATTGTGTGTGAGCCTGTCTGGGCTGACTGGGTTAAGTACTCCCTCCCTCCCTCCCTCCCTCCCCCCCTCCCTCCCTCCCTCCCTACCCCCCTCCCTCCCTCCCTCCCTCCCTCCCTCTCCCCCTCCCTCCCTCCCTCCCTCCCCCCCTCCCTCCCTCCCTCCCTCCCTCCCTCCCTCCCTGCCTCCCTCCCTCCCTCCCTCCCTCCCTCCCTCCCTCCCTGCCTCCCTCCTGTCTGTCTGTCAGGGACGGCCATTGCACTGTACTGTTTCTAGGCTATCAATTTACCATTGAGTCATTTAGCAGACGCTCTTATGCCGAGCGACTTACAGTAGTGAGTGCATACATTTTCGTACTGTCTGACTGGTCTAAAGTAGTGCACTAAACAGGGAATAGGGCACCATTCTCTGGTCTAAAGTAGTGCACTAAACAGGGAATAGGGTGCCATTCTCTGATCTAAAGTAGTGCACTAAACAGGGAATAGGGTGCCATTCTCTGATCTAAAGTAGTGCACTAAACAGGGAATAGGGTGCCATTCTCTGATCTAAAGTAGTGCACTAAACAGGGAATAGGGTACCATTCTCTGATCTAAAGTAGTGCACTAAACAGGGAATAGGGTGCCATTCTCTGGTCAGAGTAGTGCACTAAACAGGGAATAGGGCACCATTCTCTGGTCTAAAGTAGTGCACTAAACAGGGAATAGGGCACCATTCTCTGGTCTAAAGTAGTGCACTAAACAGGGAATAGGGCACCATTTAGGATGCACACCTGTACAGTTTTTTCTCCTCCTGTCTTCCTATTGATGGGCTTGAACCAGTTCCTGATGGGGAACACACACCGGTGTAAGACAGTCATTCTGTTACTATGGTGTAATATGTAGAAACAGTAAACAGTTTTCTCAGAGAAAGGCCCAGGTTTCGTCGCAAATGGCACCCTATTCCCTATATAGTGGTCAAAATTAGTGCACTATATAGGGAATAGGGTGCCATTTGGATCACACCCTCAGAGAAAGGCCCCTCCAGTGCCATGACTGTCCATGTTCTCCTCCTCTGTGAAGCTGGCTGACTGACTGTCCATGTTCTCCTCCTCTGTGAAGCTGACTGACTGTCCATGTTCTCCTCCTCTGTGAAGCTGACTGACTGTCCATGTTCTCCTCCTCTGTGAAGCTGGCTGACTGACTGTCCATGTTCTCCTCCTCTGTGAAGCTGACTGACTGTCCATGTTCTCCTCCTCTGTGAAGCTGACTGACTGTCCATGTTCTCCTCCTCTGTGAAGCTGACTGACTGTCCATGTTCTCCTCCTCTGTGAAGCTGACTGACTGTCCATGTTCTCCTCCTCTGTGAAGCTGACTGACTGACTGTCCATGTTCTCCTCCTCTGTGAAGCTGACTGACTGTCCATGTTCTCCTCCTCTGTGTAGCTGACTGACTGTCCATGTTCTCCTCCTCTGTGAAGCTGACTGACTGTCCATGTTCTCCTCTTCTGTGAAGCTGACTGACTGTCCATGTTCTCCTCCTCTGTGTAGCTGACTGACTGTCCATGTTCTCCTCCTCTGTGAAGCTGACTGACTGTCCATGTTCTCCTCCTCTGTGTAGCTGACTGACTGTCCATGTTCTCCTCCTCTGTGAAGATGACTGACTGTCCATGTTCTCCTCCTCTGTGAAGCTGACTGACTGTCCATGTTCTCCTCCTCTGTGAAGCTGACTGACTGTCCATGTTCTCCTCCTCTGTGAAGCTGACTGACTGTCCATGTTCTCCTCCTCTGTGAAGCTGACTGACTGTCCATGTTCTCCTCCTCTGTGAAGCTGACTGACTGTCCATGTTCTCCTCCTCTGTGAAGCTGACTGACTGACTGTCCATGTTCTCCTCCTCTGTGAAGCTGACTGACTGTCCATGTTCTCCTCCTCTGTGTAGCTGACTGACTGTCCATGTTCTCCTCCTCTGTGAAGCTGACTGACTGTCCATGTTCTCCTCCTCTGTGAAGCTGACTGACTGACTGTCCATGTTCTCCTCCTCTGTGTAGCTAGGTACATAAATGGAGAAGTGGAGCTAGGAAAAGAAAGCAGGCTGTGGAAGTTTGTAATCAGATAGCACAAACTGGATAATCTCTGTCCCAATGCCGTCCGGAAAGCTTGCCTTTGATTCGGCAGCTGGAGGAGAGCAAATGGCTTACAGAGATTCCTCTCCATAAAGCCGTCTGATCAGCAAGCAGGGGAGGAGAGGAGGGCTGGGCTGGGCCTTTCCTTCAGGAGGGAGGAGGAGAGGAGGACTGGAGCGCTGGGCCTTTCCTTCAGGAGGGAGGAGGAGGAGAGGAGTAGTGGAGCGCTGGGCTTTTCCTTCAGGAGAGAGGAGGAGTAGTGGAGCCCTGGGCCTTTCCTTCAGGAGGGAGGAGGAGTAGTGGAGTGCTGGGCCTTTCCTTCAGGAGGGAGGAGGAGAGGAGTAGTGGAGCGCTGGGCCTTTCCTTCAGGAGAGAGGAGGAGAGGAGTAGTGGAGCGCTGGGCCTTTCCTTCAGGAGGGAGGAGGAGAGGAGTAGTGGAGCGCTGGGCCTTTCCTTCAGGAGAGAGGAGGAGGAGGAGAGGAGTAGTGGAGCGCTGGGCCTTTCCTTCAGGAGGGTTTTAGGAGGAGAGGAGTAGTGGAGCGCTGGGCCTTTCCTTCAGGAGGGAGGAGGAGAGGAGTAGTGGAGCGCTGGGCCTTTCCTTCAGGAGGAGAGGAGGAGAGGAGTAGTGGAGCGCTGGGCCTTTCCTTCAGGAGGGAGGAGGAGAGGAGTAGTGGAGCGCTGGGCCTTTCCTTCAGGAGGGAGGAGGAGGAGTAGTGGAGCGCTGGGCCTTTCCTTCAGGAGGAGAGGAGTAGTGGAGCGCTGGGCCTTTCCTTCAGGAGGGAGGAGGAGGAGTAGTGGAGCGCTGGGCCTTTCCTTCAGGAGGAGAGGAGTAGTGGAGCGCTGGGCCTGTTATACCGCTCCAGTGACATGTTCTAAAGGTTGATACCTCAGGTTGTGAGTCAGGGCATCAAGCTGTCCCTAACCCTGCAGGGGGTACTATGTTAATACTACAGTACTCCTCTGGGGGTACTATGTTAGTACTACAGTACTCCTATGGGGGTACTATGTTAATACTACAGTACTCCTCTGGGGGTACTATGTTAGTACTACAGTACTCCTCTGGGGGTACTATGTTAGTACAACAGTACTCCTCTGGGGGTACTATGTTAATACTATAGTACTCCTCTGGGGTTACTATGTTAGTACTACAGTACTCCTCTGGGGGTACTATGTTAGTACTACAGTACTCCTCTGGGGGTACTATGTTAGCACTACAGTACTCCTCTGGGGGTACTATGTTAGTACTACAGTACTCCTCTGGGGGTACTATGTTAGTACTACAGTACTCCTCTGGGGGTACTATGTTAGTACTACAGTACTCCTCTGGGGGTACTATGTTAATACTACAGTACTCCTCTGGGGGTACTATGTTAGTACTACAGTACTCCTCTGGGGGTACTATGTTAATACTATAGTACTCCTCTGGGGGTACTATGTTAGTACTACAGTACTCCTCTGGGGGTACTATGTTAGTACTACAGTACTCCTCTGGGGGTACTATGTTAGTACTACAGTACTCCTCTGGGGGTCCTCTCTCTGCTACTAAGGTTTGTAGTCTAGACTCTAGTCTGTTGAAGTTCAATGGACCTCTTTGCAATTCATAATATATACCATTTAGCAAACTCTTTTATACAAAGCAACTTAGTCATGCATGCATCGTCTATGGTGGTATTGTATGTTGTCCTGTTCACTGTCGCAATGTTATGCCTCTTGGCCAGGTCCATATTCTAAATAATAATTGGTTCTCAATTGACTTATCTGGTTAAATAAAGGTTATATAAAAATAAATCAAATCTGCGGAAGGCCGCCGATGGTGAAGTGTGTCTTTAGTAGCCTGGTTCTGAGTCTGTGAGAGTTGGGTTTAGTAAGCCAGTGTTGTGTCTTTTAGTAGCCTGGTTCTGAGTCTGTGAGAGTTGGGTTTAGTAAGTCAGTGTTGTGTCTTTTAGTAGCCTGGTTCTGAGTCTGTGAGAGTTGGGTTTAGTAAGTCAGTGTTGTGTCTTTTAGTAGCCTGGTTCTGAGTCTGTGAGAGTTGGGTTTAGTAAGTCAGTGTTGTGTCTTTTAGTAGCCTGGTTCTGAGTCTGTGAGAGTTGGGTTTAGTAAGTCAGTGTTGTGTCTTTTAGTAGCCTGGTTCTGAGTCTGTGAGAGTTGGGTTTAGTAAGTCAGTGTTGTGTCTTTTAGTAGCCTGGTTCTGAGTCTGTGAGAGTTGGGTTTAGTAAGTCAGTGTTGTGTCTTTTAGTAGCCTGGTTCTGAGTCTGTGAGAGTTGGGTTTAGTAAGTCAGTGTTGTGTCTTTTAGTAGCCTGGTTCTGAGTCTGTGAGAGTTGGGTTTAGTAAGCCAGTCTTGTGTCTTTTAGTAGCCTGGTTCTGAGTCTGTGAGAGTTGGGTTTAGTAAGTCAGTGTTGTGTCTTTTAGTAGCCTGGTTCTGAGTCTGTGAGAGTTGGGTTTAGTAAGTCAGTGTTGTGTCTTTTAGTAGCCTGGTTCTGAGTCTGTGAGAGTTGGGTTTAGTAAGCCAGTGTTGTGTCTTTTAGTAGCCTGGTTCTGAGTCTGTGAGAGTTGGGTTTAGTAAGTCAGTGTTGTGTCTTTTAGTAGCCTGGTTCTGAGTCTGTGAGAGTTGGGTTTAGTAAGCCAGTGTTGTGTCTTTTAGTAGCCTGGTTCTGAGTCTGTGAGAGTTGGGTTTAGTAAGTCAGTGTTGTGTCTTTTAGTAGCCTGGTTTTGAGTCTGTGAGAGTTGAGTTTAGTAAGTCAGTGTTGTGTCTTTTAGTAGCCTGGTTCTGAGTCTGTGAGAGTTGGGTTTAGTAAGTCAGTGTTGTTGACGGAGGTCCGGGTTTACGGTTACGGCTCTCCTCAGACTCTGACACAGACAGGAACGCAGTGGGGAAACTAAACCCCCGGCTTCCTGCAGTCAGTGAGTCAGGCCACTGAAGTGGTGATCAATACATGGTGGACAGGATGCTCCGCGCTGCAGACTAATCCTCCTCCAGAGGCCATCCGGACTGCAGTCTGCAGACAGATTACGCTACATTTAGGAAATCTGCGTTGTGTTTAGGGTTAAGGGCCTTCCATTGCATTTAGGGAATCTGCATTGCGTTTAGGGTCAAGGGCCTTCCATTGCATTTAGGGAATCTGCATTGCGTTTAGGGTTAAGGGCCTTCCATTGCATTTAGGGAATCTGCATTGCGTTTAGGGTCAAGGGCCTTCCATTGCATTTAGGGAATCTGCATTGCGTTTAGGGTTAAGGGCCTTCCATTGCATTTAGGGAAAGGGATCTTGGTTACAATCCATTTAGTTGATCTGTGTGTAACAGTTTTAGGTCAGAGATCTGGCGTTGTGTTCAGGGATAGACTTCTCTTTAGACTTTAGGATCATCCCCACTCTACAACTTTTAGGGACAGTTTCCCGGACACAGATTAATCCCATTCCTGGACTTCATTTTGAGATTCTCCTTTTAGTCCATATTTTTTGGTCCAGGAGTTGGGCTTAATACATGTCCGGGAAACCAGTCCACATATGTTAGATGGAGTGATTGGATGTGGGGTAGAATTGTCTAGTTCTGTGAAGGGGCCACTTGAAGAAGAGGGAGTCCAGTGGAAGTCCTCGTAGAAGTGTCTCAGTGAACAATCCTAGGGTTGTGTGTCGCTGTGTTCCACAAACTGTGGGGGGTCTGTGGGTGGTCTGTGGGTGGTCTGTGGGTGGTGTGTGGGTGTTCTGTGGGTGGTGTGTGGGTGGTGTGTGGGTGGTCTGTGGGTGGTGTATGGGTGGTCTGTGGGTGGTCTGTGGATGGTCTGTGGGTGGTGTGTGGGTGGTCTGTGGGTGGTCTGTGGGGGGTCTGTGGGTGGTCTGTGGGTGGTGTATGGGTGGTGTATGGGTGGTCTGTGGGTGGTGTGTGGGTGGTGTGTGGGTGGTGTGTGGGTGGTGTGTGGGTGGTCTGTGGGTGGTGTGTGGGTGGTCTGTGGGTGGTGTGTGGGTGGTCTGTGGGTGGTCTGTGGGTGGTGTGTGGGTGGTCTGTGGGTGGTGTGTGGGTGGTCTGTGGGTGGTGTATGGGTGGTCTGTGGGTGGTGTGTGGGTGGTCTGTGGGTGGTGTGTGGGTGGTGTGTGGGTGGTCTGTGGGTGGTGTGTGGGTGGTCTGTGGGTGGTGTATGGGTGGTCTGTGGGTGGTGTGTGGGTGGTCTGTGGGTGGTGTGTGGGTGGTGTATGGGTGGTCTGTGGGTGGTGTGTGGGTGGTCTCCTGGGCTGAGTGGTAGCTCCATTTAGCAGACCCTCACCCCTCTGAACCCGGAATCATTCCACTCTCATTATAGCAGTGATGACACCATATAAGGCAGGACATTTTTTATTAGATTCTAACCAATAAACCTAGTGATGCTAGCAGAGAAAGCCCCAGTGCTACTTTGATTCAGGCTAGAAACAGAGATTTTCTTTTCACTGAATTGTACTGAATATTTTGTATTTTGTTCTCTGAAAGTAGAGGGATTTTCTTCTCAAACGAAGCTTTCCTGTCCTTGGCTCATTGGTATATTGTTGTAAGTAAAGTTTGAGGATCCACTTCGCCTCAGAGGGAGAGGGAGAGCGAGAGAGGGGGAGGGAGGGAGAGGGAGAGAGAGAGGGAGAGGGAGAGGGAGGGAGAGGGAGGGAGAGTGAGAGGGAGAGGGAGGGAGAGGGAGGGGGAGGGAGGGAGAGTGAGAGGGAGAGGGAGGGAGAGGGAGGGAGAGGGAGAGAGAGAGGGAGGGCGAGGGAGGGAGAGTGAGAGGGAGGGAGAGTGAGAGAGAGGGAGAGTGAGAGAGAGGGTGTGAGTGCGCGTGTTTGTGTTTGAGTAGGTAGTGTTTGCTTTCATCTGGGCCAGCCCCGTCTCCGTGACATGTAGGGGTGGTGGGAATAGAAGAATGAAGTATGAATAATTGCACAACATGTCTCTCTTCATGGTGGGGGAGAGAGACAAAAGGATTGTGGAGGCATATGGTTAGCTGAAATGAAAATAAACACTGTATACTTGGAGACGTGTATTGCCTTTCTGACACTGACCACATTGCTTCTTAAAATGACCAACATGATGAGAATTTACATGTGTTATAATTATGTTGTAATTGCTTAAAAGTCTTTCACCAAACTTTGAGACAGTTATAATTTCCAGCTGACAGGGAGACGATTGGGTGTTCTCTCTCAGTACTCTGCTGCGTTTTGTCCTTCTTGTTGAGAGAGAGAGAGACGCACGGAGAACACACTAGCTTCTGGTCTAGAGGCTGGGGCAGGACTCTTGTTGTATTGCCGTAATGCATGATTCATCCAAAACGTTATGAAGACATGAAACATGTCTCATCAGATTATATTGATACAGACATTGACCTCCCTGAACTGGAGGATGATACAGTGACGTACTGTAGTAGCATGCTCCTAAGTTCAAGTAGCCGTCAGTTATTTTGACCTGAATAGTTTGATATGTACAGGCCTTGACACATGTTGTTCTCTAAGAAGCTAGCTACAGTAGACCTGTTGGAGTCTAGCGTGCTAAACCTCCCTCAGAGGGATTTATGTTACCACAGCATGACAACACTTGGCTCCTAACAGGGGGAGAATAGGTCCAGAGACACCCATGTTCAAGTTATTTGCCGTTTGGAATAAATACATTGGAAATCTTTCTGACATAGACAGAGAGAGACCCATTGAACCTTCCACAGGCCTCTCCTCCTTGAGTATAGGGTGTCCAATCAAAATCTTTTGACCAATGGGTAAAAATAATGTTAATTGTGTAGATAATCCTCTACGAAAACCAACCTGTCTCTAACATAATCCGTTCAAAATGTATTTTACCCTTGTGGGATGGTCAAAATTAGGGTGACTAAATCATTGGAGGCCAGAGAAAAAAGTTGTCAATCAGTAAATCAGGAGAATATCATTGCATCAGCTAGGCTGGATGCTGTGAGAGAATGAATGCTACCTGAGAGGCTCACCGTTGAACTCCTCGTCTTTCTTCTCAAATCCGCAGGACATAAAACAATATAGAGGTAAGATAGATATCGATTTTGAGACATTACATGTAGTATTTTCATATTTTAGTATACGCTGTTCATATTAATGCGAAGTAACTGTTATTTTTCGAAAAAACAAGCGTATCTCTGTGAAATGTCTGAGGGCTGTTCTTAGTCATGACACAACGCGGTGTGCCTGGATACAGCCATTAGCCGTGGTATATTGGCCATATATCACAAACCCCTGAGGTGCCTTATTGCTATTATAAACTGGTTGCCAACATAATTAGAACAGTAAATACCTGTGGTATATGGTCTGGTATACCACGGCTTTCAGCCAATCAGCATTCAGGGCTCGAACCACCCAGTTTATAATTCTCTTTATCCAACGGGTGGGTCTAATCCTGGACGCTGATTGGTTAAAACCACATTCCAGCCATTGTCTATTCCACAAGTTACCACCGGCTAAATCTATGACATTGAAATGCCTATTTACTCTGTTCCATCTGAATGCCCAATCCATTGTCTCATCAGCCCAGCCAGGCAATTTATAAACTTGATCTCAACTATAAAAAGCATCCAGACATTATCCCACATTTCTTTTAGACTAACATTTAGTTTTCAACGGCGGAGAATTGCATAAACCTTCCTGTCTGTCTCTCCGACATTTGCAACATTGTTTCAGTATTGAAATTCGATCTCCAGCTGTCCAATAGTAACGAACGTGTCGGGAGGCGGGACGAGACAGGCAGGAAGGCAGCGTTTCTCAGCCAGTCAAAATCATGAATCAGCTGGCATCATTTTAAAGGATATATACAAAGAAATGTCAATAGAAAATAGGTAAAACAAACGAAGTGCAGCTAGTTTGCAGTCTTTCCAGCTTCAGTTTGAAGTGATCGTGTTAGCTGTGTTGTTGGCTAGCTCCTCTCGACGTGTCCTGACCAGTGAGCACATTTTCTATGCCAGGCGAAATCACGCCTCATTAGCTCATTGCTATAGATGTATCCAAATAGCGTCACTAGAAAACAGCTTGAACAAATGCAAATGCTACTTTGCTATTATTCTGGCTGCACCTTTTGACGTGACTAAGCTAGCCGTAGTTGGCTAGCTAGCAAGCAAAGGATAAGAACGTTGCCAGCCAGTATGGCAATGGAACATTTAGAACGAACGACTGGGTCACGTCCATAGATACAGAACAAAAAGACTGAACGACTGGGTCGCGTCTCTGGCAACCGAACCGATAGAACGAACGACCAGCCGGCTTGGGTAGCAACCCTAGATTTGTATCGGGACGACACTACCAGTCAAAAGTTTGGACACACCTACTCATTCAAGGATTTTTCTTTATTTTTACGATTTTTTACATAGTATAATAATAGTGAAGACATCAAAACAAGAAATAATACATATGGAATCATGTAGTAACCAAAAAAGTGTTAAATAAATCTAAATATATGTTATATTTGAGATTCTTCAAATAGCCACCCTTTGCCTTGATGACAGCTTTGCACACTCTTGGCATTCTCTCAACCAGCTTCATGACGTAGTCACCAGGAATCCATTTCAATTAACAGGTGTGCCTTCTTAAAAGTTAATTTGTGGAATTGTTTTCATTCTTAATGCGTTTGAGCCAATCAGTTGTGTTGTGACAAGGTGGGGGGGTATACAGAAGAGAGCCCTATTTGGTAAAAGACCAAGTCCATATTATGGCAAGAACAGCTCAAATAAGCAAAGCGAAATGACAGTCCATCATTACTTTAAGACACGAAGGTCAGTCAATACAGAACATTTCAAGAACTTTTAAAGTTAATTCAAGTGCAGTCGCAAAAACCATCAAGCGGCATAATGAAACTGGCTCTCATGAGGACCGCCACAGGAATGGAAGACCCAGAGTTACCTCTGCTGCAAAGGATAAGTTCATTAGAGTTACCAGCCTCAGAAATTGCAGCCCAAATAAATGCTTCACAGAGTTCAAGTAACAGACACATCTCAACATCAACTGTTCAGAGGAGACTGTGTGAATCAGGCCTTCATGGTCGAATTGCTGCAAAGAAACCACTACTAAAGGACACCAATAATAAGAAGAGACCTGCTTAGGCCAAGAAACACGAGTAATAGACATTAGACTGGTGGAAATGTGTGCTTTGGTCTGGAGTCCAAATTTAAGATTTTTGCTTCCAACCGCCGTGTCTTTGTGAGACGCGGTGTGGGTGAACGGATGATCTCTGCATGTGTATTTTCCCACTGTGAAGCATGGAGGAGGAGGTGTTATGGTATGGGGGTGCTTTGCTGGTGACACTGTCTGTGATTTATTTAGAATTCAAGGCACACTTAACCAGCATGGCTACCACAGCATTCTGCAGCGATACGCCATCTCATCTGGTTTGGGCTTAGTGGGACTATTATTTGTTTTTCAACAGGACAATGACCTAACACACCTCCAGGCTGTGTAAGGGCTATTTGACCAAGAAGGAGAGTGATGGAGTACTGCATCAGATGACCTGGCCTCCACAATCCCCTGACCTCAACCCAATTGAGATGGTTTGGGATGTGATGGACGGCAGAGTGAAGGAAAAGCAGCCAACAAGTGCTCAGCATATGTGGGAACTCCTTCAAGACAGTTGAAAAAGCATTCCAGGTGAAGCTGGTTGAGAGAATGCCAAGAGTGTGCAAAGCTGTCATCAAGGCAAAGGGTGACTATTTGAAGAATCTCAAATATATTTTGATTTGTTTAACACTTCTTTGGTTACTACATGATGTGTTATTTCATAGTTTTGATGTCTTCACTATTATTCCACAATGTAGAAAATAGTAAAAATAAAGAAAAACCCTTGAATGAGTAGGTGTGTCCAAACTTTTGACTGGTACTGTATATCTTGTGGAAGGATGAAATAGTATGAATAAATTCATAATAATATAAAAATAATATATAATATGCCATTTAGCAGACGCTTTTATCCAAAGCGACTTACAGTCGTGCGTGCATACATTTTTGTGTATGGGTGGTCCCGGGGATCGAACCCACTACCTTGGCGTTACAAGCACCGTGCTCTACCAGCTGAGCTACAAACAATATTTTTTTATGTAAATATGTAAATCATTATTTGAATATGTTGGTAACCCGTTGTATAAAAGTGATAATGCCCTCGAAGCCGGTTTTGGAGGATATAGTGGCACGGTTTGCCTCGACTTCGTCTCGGGCCTAAAAACACCTGTGCCGATATATCCTCCAAACAGCGGCTTCTCGGGCATTATCACTTAATGGTAAAAATGTATTTTATAACATAAGGAAGTGAAATGTCATCACCACTGGTGGGTGGACCCCCTACTGAGTGCCCTCTATGATGGCGGAATGTTCTGTAGAGACGTGGTACCGGTGTGTGGGAGGGGTGAAGAGAAAGCACACAAACTATAGGTCGTTTACTGGTTAGTAGCTTTTGCTAGCTAGCTTTAGCAACGAAGCTAGCGAGTTAATCATCTTTGGTAGCTAGCTAGCTAATGTAATCTAGCAAGCTAGCTATCGTTGGCAACGAAGCCGGCTGGCTAGCTAGCTCTTTAGCTGAGTGAGTTACATCAAAGATATTGTAGTTTGGCCTATTCCTTTTAGGTTATGTTTGCTTTGCTAATTACTTTTGCCAGTTGTATTTACCATTGGAATATACCTAATGCATGTTTATGTAGTTCTATAGGCTTGGTCTCTCCAATGAACTCCAGTGCAGTCAGTGCAGCTGCACCTCACATGTGCAATTAAGTTGTCAAAATAGCCTCAGCCACCACTTGTACCGCTCTCTGAGGTTGGTTGTTACACCACTTATTGTCTTGTATCATCTCCCTAATACACTGTAGTGGGGCTAGTGATGTATATCATATACCTAATATACTGTAGTGGGGCTAGTGATGTATATCATATACCTAATATACTGTAGTGGGGCTAGTGATGTATATCATATACCTAATATACTGTAGTGGGGCTAGTGATGTATATCATATACCTAATATACTGTAGTGGGGCTAGTGATGTATATCATATACCTAATATACTGTAGTGGGGCTAGTGATGTATATCATATACCTAATACACTGTAGTGGGGCTAGTGATGTATATCATATACCTAATACACTGTAGTGGGGCTAGTGATGTATATCATATACCTAATACACTGTAGTGGGGCTAGTGATGTATATCATATACCTAATATACTGTAGTGGGGCTAGTGATGTATATCATATACCTAATACACTGTAGTGGGGCTAGTGATGTGTATCATATACCTAATACACTGTAGTGGGGCTAGTGATGTATATCATATACCTAATATACTGTAGTGGGGCTAGTGATGTATATCATATACCTAATACACTGTAGTGGGGCTAGTGATGTGTATCATATACCTAATACACTGTAGTGGGGCTAGTGATGTATATCATATACCTAATATACTGTAGTGGGGCTAGTGATGTGTATCATATACCTAATACACTGTAGTGGGGCTAGTGATGTATATCATATACCTAATACACTGTAGTGGGGCTAGTGATGTATATCATATACCTAATACACTGTAGTGGGGCTAGTGATGTATATCATATACCTAATACACTGTAGTGGGGCTAGTGATGTATATCATATACCTAATAGACTGTAGTGGGGCTAGTGATGTATATCATATACCTAATACACTGTAGGGGGGCTAGTGATGTATATCATATACCTAATACACTGTAGTGGGGCTAGTGATGTATATCATATACCTAATACACTGTAGTGGGGCTAGTGATGTATATCATATACCTAATACACTGTAGTGGGGCTAGTGATGTATATCATATACCTAATATACTGTAGTGGGGCTAGTGATGTATATCATATACCTAATACACTGTAGTGGGGCTAGTGATGTATATCATATACCTAATACACTGTAGTGGGGCTAGTGATGTATATAATATACCTAATACACTGTAGTGGGGCTAGTGATGTATATCATATACCTAATACACTGTAGTGGGGCTAGTGATGTATATCATATACCCAATACACTGTAGTGGGACTGGTGATGTATATCATATACCTAATACACTGTAGTGGGGCTGGTGATGTATATCTTATACCTAATACACTGTAGTGGGGCTAGTGATGTATATCATATACCTAATACACTGTAGTGGGGCTAGTGATGTATATCATATACCTAATACACTGTAGTGGGACTGGTGATATATATCATGTACCTAATACACTGTAGTGGGGCTAGTGATGTATATCTTATACCTAATACACTGTAGTGGGGCTAGTGATGTATATCATATACCTAATACACTGTAGTGGGACTGGTGATGTATATCATATACCTAATACACTGTAGTGGGGCTAGTGATGTATATCATATACCTAATACACTGTAGTGGGGCTAGTGATGTATATCATATACCTAATATACTGTAGTGGGGCTAGTGATGTATATCATATACCTAATACACTGTAGTGGGGCTAGTGATGTATATCATATACCTAATATACTGTAGTGGGGCTAGTGATGTATATCATATACCTAATACAATGTAGTGGGGCTAGTGATGTATCATATACCTAATATACTGTAGTGGGGCTAGTGATGTATATCATATACCTAATATACTGTAGTGGGGCTAGTGATGTATATCTTATACCTAATACACTGTAGTGGGGCTAGTGATGTATATCATATACCTAATACACTGTAGTGGGGCTAGTGATGTATATCATATACCTAATACAATGTAGTGGGGCTAGTGATGTATCATATACCTAATATACTGTAGTGGGGCTAGTGATGTATATCATATACCTAATACACTGTAGTGGGGCTAGTGATGTATATCATATACCTAATATACTGTAGTGGGGCTAGTGATGTATATCATATACCTAATACACTGTAGTGGGGCTAGTGATGTATATCATATACCTAATACACTGTAGTGGGGCTAGTGATGTATATCATATACCTAATACACTGTAGTGGGGCTAGTAATGTATATCATATACCTAATACACTGTAGTGGGGCTAGTGATGTATATCATATACCTAATACACTGTAGTGGGGCTAGTGATGTATATCATATACCTAATACACTGTAGTGGGGCTAGTGATGTATATCATATACCTAATACACTGTAGTGGGGCTAGTGATGTATATCATATACCTAATACACTGTAGTGGGGCTAGTGATGTATATCATATACCTAATACACTGTAGTGGGGCTAGTGATGTATATCATATACCTAATATACTGTAGTGGGGCTAGTGATGTATATCATATACCTAATACACTGTAGTGGGGCTAGTGATGTATATCATATACCTAATACACTGTAGTGGGGCTAGTGATGTATATCATATACCTAATACACTGTAGTGGGGCTAGTGATGTATATCATATACCTAATACACTGTAGTGGGGCTAGTGATGTATATCATATACCTAATACACTGTAGTGATGGGCAAAGTCAGTTTAGGGAAAGATTCAATTTGGGGTTGATGAATGATATCCCTCACTTATCTCAATGGCTTCAGTTTGGAAGATATTTCTGTGATGTTCATTATAAGCTAGAATACGTTGTTTCAATGCGTTTGAATAATGTTATTATGCAGTTAGTAAAATTTGTGACAAAAAGAGGAGGAAAGACAAAACAAGAAGCAAACTGCCAGATGACCAGACCATCAGTCACATCCTTAGACCTTAACCATAAATATTAGACATTTAATGAACGGTTCCCATTAAAGGCTGTGGTTGGGATTTTTCCCCTTTCTGCTGTGAGGAAGAGAGAGTGAGTGTGTGCGAGTGAAAAAAGAGTGTGGTGTGTGAGTCTCAAGTCAGAGTGCTTTATTGTAGCTAACACATTGCAGTTATTAGCATCGGGTGGTGGCTGTGGCTGTGGCAGCAAGGCAGAATGCTTCACATGCTCAGGCTGGGCTTGTGGTTAGCTGATGGAGACATCTGAAGGACCAGAGCCTCTCAGATCTAATTCAGGAACTATTTCTCCCTCTCTACCATTCCCATTCTGTTGCTCTCACTCTCTTTTCTCTACCTCTCTCTCTCTCTCTCTCTCTCTCTCTCTCTCTCTCTCTCTCTCTCTCTCTCTCTCTCTCTCTCTCTCTCTCGCTCTCTCTCTTGCTCTCCCCCTCCCTCGCTCCCTCTCTTTCGCTCTCACCCTCTCCCGCTCCCCCTCTCACCCCCTCTCCCCCTCTCCCCCTCCCGCCCTCCCACCCTCTCCCCCTCCCTCTCTCTCTCTCTCCCTCCCTCCCGCTCACTCTCCCTCTCGCTCTCCCTCCCTCCCGCTCGCTCTCCCTCTCGCTCTCCCCCTCTCGCTCTCCCTCTCGCTCTCCCCCTCTCGCTCATCCTCTCCCTCTCGCTCTCCCCCTCCCTCCCTTCCTTGCTCCCTCTCTCTCTCGCTCTCCCCCCTCACCCTCTCCCGCTCCCTCTCTAACCCCCTCTCCCCCTCCCTCCCGCTCCCTCTCTCTCCCTCTCCCCCTCCCTCTCTCCCTCCCTCCCTCCCTCTCTCCCTCCCCCCCTCCCTCCCTCCCTCCCTCTCTCTCTCCCTCTCCCGCTCTCTCCTGCTCTATTCTGATATCCCCCTTGCTCTCTCTCTCCCTCGCTCCCTCCCTCGCTCTCGCTCCCTCGCTCCCTCCCTCTCTCCCTCTCTCCCGCTCTCCCTCTCCCTCTCGCTCTCCCTCCCTCTCGCTCTCTCTCCCTCTCTCCCGCGCTCTCCCTCCCTCTCGCTCTCCCTCCCTCTCGCTCTCCCTCCCTCCCACTCCCCCCTTCCTCTTGCTCTCTCCCCCTCTTTCCCTCTCCCTCTCGCTCCCGCCCACTCTCTCCCGCTCTCCCTCTCCTTTCTCGCTCTCTCCCTCTTTCGCTCTCGCTCTCTCTCGCTCTCTCTCTCTCTCCCCCTCCCTCTCTCTCCCCCTCCCTCTCTCTCTCCCTCTCTCTCCCCCTCCCTCTCTCTCCCCCTCTCTCTCTCTCCCTCCCTCCCTCTCTCTCGCTCACTCTCTCCCCCTCCCTCCCTCCCTCCCTCTTGCTCTCTCCCCCTCTCGTTCTCCCTCTGTTTCGCTCCTTGCTTTTGCTTTGTCATTATGGGGTATTGTTTGTAGCTTGATGAGGGGAAAAAAACAATTTAATCCGTTTTAGAATAAGGCTGTAATGTATCAAAATGTGGAAAAGGTCAATGGGTCTGAATACTTTCCGAATGCACTGTATCTCTGAAGACCATCCAGTTTTGATTTATAATTGCCAAATATTTTTCAACTGCGTCGTGATGTGTCACAAAAGTTCTGAACCTTTCTATTCTCATAGTTTCCACAGATTGTAAATTACAGATATACATTTTTGTTTGCGTTTATATTTTTGTTCAGTGTAATTAAAAATGAAAAGCTGAAAATGTCTTGAGTCATCAAGTATTCAATCCTTTTATTATGGCAAGCCTAAAGTTCAGGAGTAAAAATGTACTTAACAAGTCACATAATAAGTTGCTTGATTTTTGAATGACTACCTCATCTCTTTACCCCACACATAGAATTATCTATAAGGTCCCTCAGTCGAGCATTACATTTCGAACACAGATTCAAACTTAAAGACCAGGGAGGTTTTCCAATGCCTCACAAAGAAGGGCACCTATTGGTAGATGGGTAAAAAAAAAGACAGACATTGAATATCCCTTTGAGCATGGTGAAGTTTTTAATTACACTTTGGATGGTGTATCAATACACCCATTTACTACAAAGATACAGGTGTCCTTCCTAACTCAGTTGTCGAAGAGGAAGGAAACCGCTCAGGGATTTCACCATGAGGCCAATGGTGACTTTAAAACAGTTACTGAGTTTAATGGCTGTGATGGGAGAAAACTGAGGATGGATCAACAACATTGTAGTTACTCCACAATACTAACCTAAATGACAGAGTGAAAAGAAGGAAGCCTGTACAGAATACACATTTTCCAAAACATGCATCCTGTTTGCAACAAGGCACTAAAGTAAAACTGCAAAAAATCTGGCCAAAAAATTAATGTTATGTCCTGAATACAAAGTGTTATGTTTGGGCCAAATCCAACACATCACTGAGTACCACTCTTCATATTTTCAATGTTCCTAGTTACAGTTTTGACTTAAATCTGCTTGAAAATCTGAGTTTTTTGTAAGTAAGCATTTCACTGTTGTATTCGGCGCATGCGGCAAATAAAAATCTGATTTGATTTGAAATCTTTGGCAAGACTAGCCATGAAGTGCTTTGAAAGGCTGGTCATGGCTCACATCAACAGCATTATCCCAGAAACCCTAGACCCACTCCAATTTGCATACCGCCCCAACAGATCCACAGATGATGCAATCTCTATTGCACTCCACACTGCCCTTTCCCACCTGGACAAGAGGAACACCTACGTGAGAATGCTATTCATTGACTACAGCTCAGCATTCAACACCATAGTGCCATCTAAGCTCATCACTAAGCTAAGGATCCTGGGACTAAACACCTCCCTCTGCAACTGGATCCTGGACTTCCTGACGGGCCGCCCCCAGGTGGTAAGGGTAGGTAACAACACATCTGCCACACTGATCCTCAACACGGGGGCCCCTCAGGGGTGCGTGCTCAGTCCCCTCCTGTACTCTATGTTCACCCATGACTGCATGGCCAGGCACGACTCCAACACCATCATTAAGTTTGCCGACGACACAACAGTGGTAGGCCTGATCACCGACAACGATGAGACAGCCTATAGGGAGGAGGTCAGAGACCTGGCCGAGTGGTGCCAGGACAACAACCTCTCCCTCAACGTGACCAAGACAAAGGAGATGATTGTGGACTACAGGAAAAAAAAGAGGACTGAGCACGCCCCCATTCTCATCGATGGGGCTGTAGTGGAACAGGTTGAGAGCTTCAAGTTCCTTGGTGTCCACATCACCAACGAACTATCATGGTCCAAACACACCAAGACAGTCGTGAAGAGGGCACGACAAAGCCTATTCCCCCTCAGGAGACTGAAAAGATTTGGCACGGGTCCTCAGATCCTCAAAAAATTCTACAGCTGCACCATCGAGAGCATCCTGACTGGTTGCATCACCGCCTGGTTTGGCAACTGCTTGGCCTCCGACCGCAAGGCACTACAGAGGGTAGTGCGTACGGCCCAGTACATCACTGGGGCCAAGCTTCCTGCCATCCAGGACCTCTATACCAGGCGGTGTCAGAGGAAGGCCCTCAAAATTGTCAAAGACTCCAGCCACCCTAGTCATAGACTGTTCTCTCTGCTACCGCACGGCAAGCGGTACCGGAGTGCCAAGTCTAGGTCCAAAAGACTTCTCAACAGCTTCTACCCCCAAGCCATAAGACTCCTGAACAGCTAATCATGGCTACCCGGACTATTTGCACTGCCCCCCCACCCCATCCTTTTTACGCTGCTGCTACTCTGTTAAGTATTTATGCATAGTCACTTTAACTCTACCCACATGTACATATTACTTCAACTACCTCAACTAGCCGGTGCCCCCGCACATTGACTCTGCACCGGTACCCCCCTGTATATATAGCCTCCCTACTGTTATTTTATTTTACTTCTGCTCTTTTTTTTCTCAACACTTTTTTTGTTGTTGTTTTATTTTTACTTTTTTTGTTAAAAATAAATGCACTGTTGGTTAAGGGCTGTAAGTAAGCATTTCACTGTAATGTCTGCACCTGTTGTATTCGGCGCATGTGACCAATACAATTTGATTTGATTTGATTTGACACTCTAGATCCAAACTGTTACAGACCTACAGTGGGGAAAAAAAGTATTTAGTCAGCCACCAATTGTGCAAGTTCTCCCACTTAAAAAGATGAGAGAGGCCTGTAATTTTCATCATAGGTACACGTTAACTATGACAGACAAAATGAGATTTTTTTTCTCCAGAAAATCACATTGTAGGATTTTTTATGAATTTATTTGCAAATTATGGTGGAAAATAAGTATTTGGTCAATAACAAAAGTTTCTCAATACTTTGTTATATACCCTTTGTTGGCAATGACACAGGTCAAACATTTTCTGTAAGTCTTCACAAGGTTTTCACACACTGTTGCTGGTATTTTGGCCCATTCCTCCATGCAGATCTCCTCTAGAGCAGTGATGTTTTGGGGCTGTCGCTGGGCAACACTGACTTTCAACTCCCTCCAAAGATTATCTATGGGGTTGAGATCTGGAGACTGGCTAGGCCACTCCAGGACCTTGAAATGCTTCTTACGAAGCCACTCCTTCGTTGCCCGGGCGGTGTGTTTGGGATCATTGTCATGCTGAAAGACCCAGCCACGTTTCATCTTCAATGCCCTTGCTGATGGAAGGAGGTTTTCACTCAAAATCTCACGATACATGGCCCCATTCATTCTTTCCTTTACACGGATCAGTCGTCCTGGTCCCTTTGCAGAAAAACAGCCCCAAAGCATGATGTTTCCACCCCCATGCTTCACAGTAGGTATGGTGTTCTTTGGATGCAACTCAGCATTCTTTGTCCTCCAAACACGACGAGTTGAGTTTTTACCAAAAAGTTATATTTTGGTTTCATCTGACCATATGACATTCTCCCAATCCTCTTCTGGATCATCCAAATGCACTCTAGCAAACTTCAGACGGGCCTGGACATGTACTGGCTTAAGCAGGGGGCCACGTCTGGCACTGCAGGATTTGAGTCCCTGGCGGCATAGTGTGTTACTGATGGTAGGCTTTGTTACTTTGGTCCCAGCTCTCTGCAGGTCATTCACTAGGTCCCCCCGTGTGGTTCTGGGATTTTTGCTCACCGTTCTTGTGATCATTTTGACCCCACGGGGTGAGATCTTGCGTGGAGCCCCAGATCGAGGGAGATTATCAGTGGTCTTGTATGTCTTCCATTTCCTAATAATTGCTCCCACAGTTGATTTCTTCAAACCAAGCTGCTTACCTATTGCAGATTCAGTCTTCCCAGCCTGGTGCAGGTCTACAATTTTGTTTCTGGTGTCTTTTGACAGCTCTTTGGTCTTGGCCATAGTAGAGTTTGGAGTGTGACTGTTTGAGGTTGTGGACAGGTGTCTATTATACTGATAACAAGTTCAAACAGGTGCCATTAATACAGGTAACGAGTGGACAGAGGAGCCTCTTAAAGAAGAAGTTACAGGTCTGTGAGAGCCAGAAATCTTGCTTGTTTGTAGGTGACCAAATACTTATTTTCCACTATAATTTGCAAATAAATTCATTAAAAATCCTACAATGTGATTTTCTGGATTTTTTTCTTCTCAATTTGTCTGTCATAGTTGACGTGTACCTATGATGAAAATTACAGGCCTCTCTCATCTTTTTAAGTGGGAGAACTTGCACAATTGGTGGCTGACTAAATACTTTTTTCCCCCACTGTATATCCATCCTGCCCTGCCTTTCGAAAGTTTTTGAAAGCCAAGTTAACAAACAGATCACCGACCATTTCGAATCCCACCGTACCTTCTCCGCTATGCAATCCGGTTTCCGAGCTGGTCATGGGTGCACCTCAGCCACGCTCAAGGTCCTAAACGATATTATAACCGCGATCGATAATAGACAGTACTGTGCAGCCGTCTTCATCGACCTGGCCAAGGCTTTCGACTCTGTCAACCACCTCATTCTTATTGGCAGACTAAATAGCCTTGGTTTCTCAAATGACTGCCTCGCCTGGTTCACCAACTACTTCTCAGATAGAGTTCAATGTGTCAAATCAGAGGGGCTGTTTTCTGGACCTCTGGCAGTCTCTATTGGGGTGCCACAGGGTTCAATTCTCGGGCCGACTCTATTCTCTGTGTATATCAATGATGTCGCTCTTGCTGCTGGTGACTCTCAGATCCACCTCTACGCAGACGACACCATTTTGTATACATCTGGCCCTTCATTGGACACTGTGTTAACAAACCTCCAAACGAGCTTCAATGCCATACAACACTCCTTCTGTGGCCTCCAACTGCTCTTAAACGCTAGTAAAACTAAATGCATGCTCTTCAATCGAACGCTGCTTGCACCCGCCCGCCCGACTAGAATCACTACTCTCGGCGGGTCTGACTTAGAATATGTGGACAACTACAAATACCTAGGTGTTTGGTTAGACCGTAAATTCTCCTTCCAGACTCACATTAAGCATCTCCAATCCAAAGTTAAATCCAGAATCGGCTTCCTATTTCGCAACAAAGCCTCCTTCACTCATGCTGCCAAACATGCCCTCGTAAAACTGACTATCCTACCGATCCTTGACTTCGGCGATGTCATTTACAAAATAGCCTCCAACACTCTACTCAGCAAATTGGATGTAGTCTATCACAGTGCCATCCGTTTTGTCTCCTAAGCCCCATATACTACCCACCATTGTGACCTGTACGCTCTCGTTGGCTGGCCCTCACTACATATTCGTCGCCAAACCCACTGGCTCCAAGTCATCTATAAATCACTGCTAGGCTAATTCCCGCCTTATCTTAGCTCATTGGTCACCATAGCAACACCCACCCGTAGTCTGCGCTCCAGCAGGTATATCTCACTGGTCATCCCCAAAGCCAACACCTCCTTTGGCCGCCATTCCTTCCAGTTCTCTGCTGCCAATGACTGGAACGAACTGCAAAAATCTCTGAAGCTGGAGACTCTTATCTCCCTCACTAACTTTAAGCATCAGTTGTCAGAGCACCTTACCGATCACTGCACCTGTACACAGCCCATCTGAAATTAGCCCACCCAACTACCTCATCCCCATATTGTTATTTATTTTGCTCATTTGCACCCCAGAATCTCTATTTGCACAACATCTCTTGCACATCTATCATTCCAGTGTTAATACTAATTGTAATTATTTTGCACTATGGCCTATGTATTGCCTTACCTCCATAACTTGCTACATTTGCACACACTGTATATAGATTTTCTATTTTCTGTTGTATTTTTGACTTTATGTTTTGTTTTACCCCATATGTAACTCTGTGTTGTTGTTTTTATCGCACTGCTTTGCTTGGCCAGGTCGCAGTTGTAAATGAGAACTTGTTCTCAACTGGCTTACCTGGTTAAATAAAGGTGAATAGTTATGCACGCTCAAGTTTTCTGTTTTTTTGTCTTATTTCTTGTATGTTTCACCCCCCCAAAAAAAAATTGCATCTTCAAAGTGGTAGGCATGTTGTGTAAATCAAATGATACAATCCCCCCCAAAATCCATTTTAATTCCAGGTTGTAAGGCAACAAAATAGGAAAAATGCCAAGCGGGAGAATACTTTCACAAGCCACTGTAGGCACATGTTTTGAGAAATACGAGTGCTTTCAAAGCTAGAATGTGCTGCTTTAGTAAAGCCTTGTAAACAGTTCCACTTTTAGAATTGATAACATTAACAGCTGTGCAGCCTGGTTGCTTTGTAGAGGGTGAGCTAATTTTCTAGGTATGAGTTTTTTATTTATTTTGTTTATACTTAAATTACA
Source organism: Coregonus lavaretus (assembly GCF_964263955.1). Taxonomy (NCBI): domain Eukaryota; kingdom Metazoa; phylum Chordata; class Actinopteri; order Salmoniformes; family Salmonidae; genus Coregonus; species Coregonus lavaretus. The sequence goes on along the minus strand of NW_028156981.1, from coordinate 2,551 downwards.
GATGATTTTGTTTGGGTTATAAAAGAAAAAAGCGTAATCTCCAAGTCAAGCAGAGTGGTGGGTTGTGGGTGTTTGACGTTAGGGCCATGTTGTTTATCTGGTGAATAACAACATATACACTATCCTTAGTAGTCCTGCTTAGCTGAGATGCTGTGGTTTCGCTAAACACATGGAATTGAAAATAAACAAGTTTAATGGAAGAATTATAATTGCTGTTTTTTTTTTTTTGTAGATTGAATTGAAAATCGTAACATTTATTTATTTTAGTTAAGTTGAAAAATGTAATGTAGTGTATGAAAGGTTTGGTGCTGAAGGTAGATGGTGATCAGGTGTTATCCTTGGCTTGGGCTTCAGTAAATGGTCATTATGGCCAAACAGTTCTATTTTTGTTTCATCAGACCAGAGGACATTTCTCCAAAAAGTACGATCTTTGTCCCTATGTGCAGTTGCAAACCGTAGTCTGGCTTTTTTATGGCGGTTTTGGAGCAGTGGCTTCTTCCTTGCTGAGCGGCCTTTCAGGTTATGTCGATATAGGACTCGTTTTTACTGTGGATATAGATACTTTTGTACCTGTTTCCTCCAGCATCTTCACAAGGTCCTTTGCTGTTGTTCTTGGATTGATTTGCACTTTTCACACCAAAATACGTTCATCTCTAGGAGACAGAACGCATCTCCTTCCTGAGCGGTTTGACGGCTGCGTGGTCCCATGGTGTTTATACTTGCGTACTATTGTTTGTACAGATGAACGTGGTACCTTCAGGCGTTTGGAAATTGCTCAAAATAATGAACCAGATTTGTGGAGGTCTATAATTTTTTTTCTGAAGTCTTGGCTGATTTCTTCTGAATTCCCATGATGTCAAGCAAAGAGGCACTGATTTTGAAGGTAGGCCTTGAAATACATCCACAGGTACACCTCCAATTGACTCAAATGATGTCAATTAGCCTCTCAGAAGCTTCTAAAGCCTTGCCATAATTTTCTGGAATTTTCCAAGCTGTTTAAAGGCACAGTCAATTTAGCGTATGTAAACTTCTGACCCACTGGAATTGTGATTATAAGTGAAATAATCTGTCTGTAAACAATTGTTGGAAAAATTACTTGTGTCATGCACAAAGTATATGTCCTAACCGACTTGCCAAAACTGTAGTTTGTTAACAAATAATTTGTGGAGTTGTTGAAAAACGAGTTTTAATGACTCCAACCTAAGTGTATTTAAACTTCTGACTTCAACTGTAGCGAATAGGGTGTTATTTGGGATACATCGCAGGTTTCTTATTCATCCTAGTTTTCAGGAACCAGTGGACGGACTGATGGGTTTAGTGTTTCTCCCAGTTAGACAAATGGGGGCTGAGGAATCCAGCAATACATTTATAAGACTGCGCACGGTGTACTTTTCAGGGCGGTGATATTTCATCAACGCTGTACAGCCGGGATAGAGAATGAAATCCCTCAGAGGGAGAGGGGTGAGACGGAGAGAGAGAGAGAACAGGGAAAAGGCTAGAGAATGAAAGGGAGAATGGCTGAAATGTAATGAGCTGTTTTCAGTAAGGTAATGATTCAGAGTGTACCGCTATGTGATGTTCGTGGCAGTTGTAATCCCTGAGACTGTCACAGTGGGCTCCAGCTCCTTAGCTCTTTAGATTGAGGCAGTATAAAGGACTGACTGGCCCCAGCGCTGCCTGGCAGACACACCTGGGGTTGAAATACTATTTTTTTTAAACAAAAGGAAAAATTATAACCACAAGTCCAGTCACTCGTGTGGGTTTGAAAGTTAAAAAGCCGTTAATGTGTGGGCTTAAATAAGTCATTATTAAAATACAGCAACACCTTCAACAGGGTGTCAGATTCCTGACAGCTTTAACTTTACCTTCTATAACGGTATTTGAATGTTTGGTTTGTTAAATGTGATACGCAGTGGGTAATGTCCATTTTTATAGTTTACTTCGCTACTAGAGTCATCTCTCTCTCTCTCTCTCTCTCTCTCTCTCTCGCTCTCTCTCTCTCTCGCTCTCTCGCTCTCTCTCTCTCTCTCTCTCTCTCTCGCTCTCTCGCTCTCTCTCTCTCGCGCTCTCTCTCTCGCTCTCTCGCTCTCTCTCTCTCGCGCTCTCTCTCTCTCTCGCTCTCTCGCTCTCTCTCTCTCTCGCTCTCTCTCTCCCTCTCTCTCTCGCTCTCTCTCTCCCTCGCTCTCTCTCTCCTCGCTCTCTCGCTCTCGCACTCTCTCTCTCTCTCTCGCTCTCTCGCTCTCTCGCTCTCTCTCTCTCTCCGCTCTCTCGCTCGCTCTCTCTCTCTCTCCGCTCTCTCTCTCGCTCGCTCTCTCTCTCTCTCTCTCTCTCTCTCTCCGCTCTCTCTCTCGCTCGCTCTCTCGCTCTCTCTCTCTCTCCGCTCTCTCGCTCTCGCACTCTCTCTCTCTCTCTCTGCTCTCTCTCTCGCTCGCTCTCTCGCTCTCTCTCTCTCTCGCTCTCTCTCTCTCGCTCTCTCTCTCGCTCTCTCTCTCTCCGCTCTCTCTCTCGCTCGCTCTCTCGCTCTCTCTCTCTCTCCGCTCTCTCTCTCTCT
>NW_028156982.1:0-22241 GCF_964263955.1 Coregonus lavaretus | reverse complement strand
GTATGCCACACATGGACTGTAAGTCCGCTTTGGATAAAATGCGTCTGCTAATGGCATATTATTATTATTATTTAATTATTGTAAACTCATCCTGGTCTCTGGATCACTGTTGACATGTATCACCAGGACTGAAGTGTGAATTGCCAATTGAAGGCATTATCAACTATAAAGCGTTTCAACATCAGTTAGTTTACTTACGTAACTAGTCCAAACATGTCTCTACCTGAGATAGATGTGTGGTAACACATTATTTGGATAGTCCATCTGTAGATGCCCTACATACAATGGATGAACTTCTAATTCTGAACTGAGACTAAGAGCTTGTTGGTATTTGATGCTGTCAGTGACTTATAAAGAGGACATGTTCTCATTCAAATTATACCTACACAGGTCTGTTTGCTGACACATAGTGTAAAAATGTAATGCCATCAGTTCCTCCCTCCATCCTCTCTCCCTTTGTCTTTCTTCTTCTCTCAGAGAGTCCATATACACACAGGACCTCTCTCTCTCTCTCCTCTCTCTCTCTCTCTCTCTCTCTCTTCTCTCTCTCTCTCTCTCTCTCTCTCCTCTCTCTCTCTCTCTCTCTCTCTCTCTCTCTCTCTCTCTCTCTCTCTCTCTCTCTCTCTCTCCTCTCTCTCTCTCTCTCTGAAAAAGAGAGGGTGGAAGAGAAGTAAAGATAAACAGAATGAGGGATTGAGGTGATGCTGAGAGAGTCGGAGGGCGGGAAATAGAGAGACGGGGAGAGAGCATGTGTTGTAGTGGATAAAAAGAGAAGAGGGAGTGAGAAGAAGGAGAGCGTGAAATTCATCTCAGCAGAGTTGTGATTCCCGTCAGTGCACTGATCATTACTCCAACAGAGCAGAGTGATAACTACTGAACACACACAAACTGACCTTCAGAGCAGGTTGCCATGGAGCTGTGTCAGGATGTTATAATGTCACCACTTTCATAAAACCTAACCCCTTTCACAGTTCACAAACCACACTGCACTGTGTGTGTGTGTGTGTGTGTGCAGGTTGTTGTTATAGGCTACAACAGCCATACAACAGTTGAAGAAACAAATGTGTGTCATTCTTCATAAGTTATGTGTTCATGGGTGCGGCCATGTCATTGATTTAAAGCTGACACACTCCGGCCGTGGCCAGCCTATATTTCCACCTCCCACCTCCTACCAAACGTTGTGTGGAGGTTGGTCATTCATCAGCAACTCACACTCAACACAACTGAACTGCTCCTACTGAGTCCAAATGGACAAGTAATGGTAGTGAAGCTGTTAGATGAATAACAGAAGGTAAGCAATCTGAGTGACTAAAGACAAAACGGGAACAATGTGCTACAGGCTACACCAACTGATGAACACTTCCATTGAGTGTACTAAACATTAAAAACACCTTCCTAATATTGAGTTCCACAGGGATGCTGGCCATGTTGACTCCAATGCTTCTCACAGTTATGTCATGTTGGCTGGATGTCCTTTTCATGGTGGACCATTGTTGACACACAGGAAACTGTTAAAACCCAGCAGTGTTACAGTTCTTGACACAAATCGGTGTGCCTGGCACCTACTACCATACCCGTTCAAAGGCACTTCAATCTTTTGTCTTGCCCATTCACTGTCTGAATGGCACACATACACAATCCATGTCTCAAGTGTCTCAAGGCTTCACGATCCTTATTTAACCTGTCTCCTCCCCTTCATCTACACTGATTGAAATGGATTTAACAAGTGACATCAATAAGGGATCATAGCTTTCACCTGGATTCACCTAGTCAGTCTATGTCATGGAGAGAGGTTTTGTACACTCAGTGTATAAGAGTGTCACCCAACATGACAATTCAACAAAGCCTTCAAATCCACTACTTTGCCACAGCTTAGCACGGCACAAAGACACAACTACAGGCAGAGATACAGTGCTATGAAAAAGTATTTGCCCCCTTTCTAATTTTCTCTACTTTTGCATATTTGTGATACTGAATGTTATCAGATCTTCAACCAAAACCTAATATTAGATAAAGGGAACATAAGTGAACAAATAACACAACAATGGACGACATGGTTCCAGTAATGCCTGCCGAAAACCAAACTCTGCATTCCACAGTAAGAACATCATACCAAAGGTCAAGCATGGTGGTGGTGGTGTGATGGTTTGGGGATTCTTTGCTGCCTCAGGACCTGGACGACTTGCCTTAATAGAAGGAACCATGAATTCTGCTCTGTATCAGAGAATTCTACAGGAGAATGTCAGACCATCCGTCTGTGAGCTGAAGCTGAAGCGCAGCTGGGTCATGCAGCAAGACAATGATCAAAAATACACAATCAAGTCTACATGAAAATTGCTAAAAAGCAACAAATTGGAAGTTTTGGAATGGCCTAGTCAAAGTCCAGACCTAATCCCAATTGAGATGTTGTGGCAGGACTTGAAACGAGCAGTTCATGCTTGAAAACCCACACGTCACTGAATTAAAGCAGTTCTGCATGGAAGAGTGGGCCAAAATTCCTCCACAGCGACGTGAGAGACTGATCAACAACTACAGTAAGCATTTGGTTGGAGTCATTGCAGCTAAAGGTGGCAGAACCAGTTATTGAGTGTAAGGGGGCAATTACTTTTTCACACAGGGGAATTGGGTGTTGCATAACTTTGTTTATGAAATAAATGAAATAAATATGTTACTGTTGTGTTATTTGTTCACTTATGATCCCTTTATCTAATATTAGTTTTTTTGTTGAAGATCTGATAACATTCAGTATCACAAATATGCAAAAGTAGAGACAATTAGAAAGGGGGCAAATACTTTTTCATAGCACTGTAATTTCCTTGGCATCTGTTGAGTGTTCAAGCGCAGTGTTTGTAAAAAGCAGATGGTGATTTAAAGATGATGGAAGTGCTTGGTAACTGTAGCACTGGTCTCCATAGACACGACAGCACCGTCTGGTAATGGTCCACTGTGTCTGCTCCCAGGATGTCTCATTTGAGTGTGTGTGTGTGTGTGTGTGTGTGTGCAGGAAATTAGCTTTAAACATTCAGAATTCTCTAAGTCTCATTGCAAAATGTGTAGAATATCATGAGATTAGCTATAAAACTGCACATTATTCTCTCTGCCCCATGGCAATATGTGTAGAATTGCATGATATTAGCTATAAAACTGCTCAGACCTTGCGGTATGCCACTGATTGTGAGAGCACCGTCTGCTCAAAGCAGCTGTGGAACACCACCAGAGAGAAAGGGAGAAAGAGAGAGGGAGGGGGATATAAAGTGAAAGAGAGAGAGACACAGGAGAGAGAGGACATGATGCAGGACAGATGGAGAGCTGGACAGAGAAGGATGGAGGGTGGCATTGAGAGCTAAACACTAGAACCGCCACAGGCCAACTGCCACTGACGTTTGATTTTGTAAATAAAATAAATCTGCCGCCCAATAAAGCTATGTCCGGCTCCTCCCCTGACTTTTCCTAAATGTTTGTATTTTACACTGCTCATTTGTCAACATTTTGAAATCACAAACAGAAAAGTATTTAGAGCCTTTTTACCTGTTTTTTTCACACCTATTCCTAACTTAATCCACCAAGACAATGTGCTGTACCCAGCCATGCGCTAATGTGTCTCTCTTTCCTCACTGAATCAATGACAAATGGATGAATGGGCTATAATTGTGCACCTTCCTTCACAATTGAATTTAAATTAGGCATAACTGAATGATAAGGAGGGTGAAGAAGAGGTTGATTAAATTTAGAAAGACAATAGTGTAATGATGAGTTTGTGTTATGCCTATTTATCAGCAGCACATAATTTGACCGCATACCTTGCTGTTGATACCATTGTCTTCTATGTTTTACTTTGTAAAAATAAGCTGTTATGGGACTGTTTTATTATAACTCTATTACTATAACCCACTGAATGGTAAAACTAACCTGTCTCACGACGGTCTAATCCCAGCTCACATTCCCTATTATTTTAAGGGAAATGAAAACATGCTACATGTTGCAGTAGGCCTTTAGAATAATGCTAAACATATCCTTGACTCTATCCAGCAAAGTAAATGATGCCAGCCCACTGATTGAATGACAAATGGATGGAATGGGTGATAATAGTGCAAGTTACTTCACAATCAAATTTAAATTAGGCCTAACTGAGTGATGAGGGTGAAGAGGTTGATTTAATTTAGAACAACAGTAGTGTAATGATGAGTTTGTGTTATGCCTATTTATCAGCGTTGGCGCTCATCTTAATAATTTGACTGCACGCCTTGTAGGTTGATACCATTCTCTTTGACATTTTACTATGTAAAAATAAGCCATTACAGGACCGTTTTATTTACTGTAACTCTCTTACTAATCAAATGTATTCTGAGGGAAACAAAGACATGCTATGTGTTGCAGTAGGCCTTTAGAATAATGCTAAACATATCCTTGACTGTATCCAAGTTGATGAGCAGGAAACAAACAATGCCAGTCAGCCTGCACAGCCGTCCGATGGAAACTCACCTCAACTATACCAAAACTAATTTCACATATAATAAGAGTTAGCCTATAAACAAGATTACATTGACAATAATCTGATGAGTGACAATATTAGGCCTATCAGTTGTCAAATTGTACATGAAGAGATGGACTCCTTCAGAGTCACATGCAGGTAAAACATTGTGATTTCTATATAGTATCTGAAATAGCATATTCTGCAGACACTTACCCTTGACACTTATAGTAGCCGGAGCTCTTTTTCCAAATGTCCCTTTTTCCAAGAATATGACCGCTCCGGCTACTATAAGCAAAAACTAGTAACATAATAAACGTCAATTTACAATATGCTATTTTCTGTCGTCAATGGATGAATGGGTGCTAGAAACCAGATAGAAACCGATAATGATGCATGTGACTTCAGTTAAGTTTTGTTTAGCCGCCGATGTGGAAACCAAGTACTTGCTCAATGGCTTTACATATCAAGGGAAAGATGAAACCAAGCCAGTGGGTTAGCGACTCTCTGAGAGAGTGGTTTTGAGACTCGTGGAGCCTTACATGGGCAAAGGCAGAAATGTGGAGCTGTACTCCACATCAGTGATGGAGAGTGGTAAAGCAACACTCACGGTGTACAGATGCAAAACAAATAAGAGTGTTTGCATCCTCAGCACCATGCATCCCACTGGATCTGGCATGTGAGCTTCGTGAGAACCACGTGAAAGCCAAGAAATAAGCTACAGCCGCTAAGCAGGCCGCCAAGGCAGCAGGTTCTGCTCTCCCTCTTCCCCAAGCACCACAGATCCCTCTCAGGAAAAAAAAGTCTGCACTTTGTGCAGTGCAACCGATTTGTTTGTGGTGCTTGCACACGCAAAGCCCTGAAGCTGTGTGCTGACTGTGGACCCGAAGCATAAAGAGAAGACGAGATTGATTCATGTGTAAAGGCACGGGTATAAGGGCACAATACAGAGTCCGATACAATTATCAAATTACTGTTTTTGTATCTTGTCATGAATATATATGACCCGTTTCAGGAAACTAGGCGTATGTTGCGGGTCATTACTTCACAGGAGAGCAGTTTGAACGTAAACTTTATTTATTTTTTATCCAAATGCGTTTTTTGGTAAGAAATGCCTTCTCGAACATGTGAACTTTCATGTGCCTCAATAAAAAAACTTGTATGCCATCTGTAAATACGAATACAAATGTTAAAATACGAGCCAAGTTGGTTTAGCCAAAGAAAAAGTCAAAAACCTTCCCGCTAGCCATGATTGGCTAAGATCATGAGTGGGCTGGACATGCCGAGAGATGAGTTTGGATTGGTCTGCCATATGGTACGCTTCTGTCTATTTGAGCTGGTCAGTATGTCTAGGTAATCCTGTCTTACGCGGCTTTAACATCTTTTCATAGTGTATTAAAACTACATAAGTGTTGCTCTCCACTTTCTGGAGGACCGAGTTTTGAAATCAGTGGAATTCGAGTATGATAGCTAAGGAGATGATTACATCTTCAAACAAAGGGCAACCATGGCATTCGACAGGAAATGCATCCATCATGAATTATGTATATCAAATCAAATCACATTTTATTTGCCACATGCGCCGAATACAACAGGTGTAGACATTACAGTGAAATGCTTACTTACAAGCCATTAACCAACAATGCAAAGTAAAACAAATAAAAAAAGTGTTAAGCAAAAAAAAGAAAGCAAATAACTACAGAGCTGCAGTAAAATAAAATAACAGTAGGGAGGCTATACAGTTGAAGTCAGAAGTTTACATACACTTAGGTTGGAGTCATTAAAACTAGTTTTTCAACCACTCCACAAATTTCTTGTTAACAAACTATCGTTTTGGCAAGTCAGTTAGGACATCTACTTTGTGCATGACACAAGTAATTTTTCCAACAATTGTTTACAGACAGATTATTTCACTTAAAATTCACTGTATCACAATTCCAGTGAGTCAGAAGTTTACATACACTAAGTTGACTGTGCCTTTAAACAGCTTGTAAAATTCCAGAAAATTATGTCATGGCTTTAGAAGCTTCTGATAGGCTAATTGACATCATTTGAGTCAATTGGAGGTGTACCTGTGGATGTATTTCAAGGCCTACCTTCAAACTCTGTGCCACTTTGCTTGACATCATGGGAAAATCAAAAGAAATCAGCCAAGACCTCAGAAAAACAATTGTAGACCTCCACAAGTCTGGTTCATCCTTGGGAGCAATTTCCAAATGCCTGAAGGTACCACGTTCATCTGTACAAACAATAGTACGCAAGTATAAACACCATGGGACCACGCAGCCGTCATATCGCTCAGGAAGGAGACGCATTCTGTCTCCTAGAGATGAACGTACTTTGGTGCAAAAAGTGCAAATCAATCCCAGAACAACAGCAAATGACCTTGTGAAGATGCTGGAGGAAACAGGTACAAAAGTATCTACATCCACAGTAAAACAAGTCCTATATCGACATAACCTGAAAGGCAAATCAGCAAGGAAGAAGCCACTGCTCCAAAACCGCCATAAAAAAGCCAGACTACGGTTTGCAACTGCACATGGGGACAAAGATCATACTTTTTGGAGAAATGTCCTCTGGTCTGATGAAACAAAAATAGAACTGTTCGGCCATAATGACCATTGTTATGTTTGGAGGAAAATGGGGTGGCTTGCAAGCCGAAGAACACCATCCCAACAGTGAAGCACGGGGGTGGCTGCATCATGCTGTGGGGGTGCTTTGCTGCAGGAGGGACTGGTGCACTTCACAAAATAGATGGCATCATGAGGAAGGAAAATTATGTGGATATATTGAAGCAACATCTCAAAACATCAGTCAGGAAGATAAAGCTTGGTCGCAAATGGGTCTTCCAAATGGACTATGACCCCAAGCATACTTCCAAAGTTGTGGCAAAATGGCTTAAGGACAACAAAGTCAAGGTATTGGAGTGGCCATCACAAAGCCCTGACCTCAATCCTATAGAACATTTGTGGGCAGAACTGAAAAAGCGTGTGCGAGCAAGGAGGCCTTCAAAACTGAAAAAGTTATACCAGCTCTCTCAGGAGGAATGGGCCAAAATTCACCCAACTTATTGTGGGAAGCTTGTGGAAGGCTACCCGAAACGTTTGACCGAAGTTAAACAATTTAAAGGCAATGCTACCAAATACTAATTGAGTGTATGTAAACTTCTGACCCACTGGGAATGTGATGAAAGAAATAAAATGATGAAGGAAATAAATCATTCTCTCTACTATTATTCTGTTATTTAACATTCTTAAAATAAAGTGGTGATCCTAACTGACCTAAGACTTGGCCTTTTTACTAGGATTAAATGTCAGGAATTGTGAAAAACTGAGTTTAAATGTATTTTGCTAAGGTGTATGTAAACTTCAGACTTCAACTGTATACAGGGGGGTACCGGTGTAGAGTCAATGTTCGGGGTCACCGGCTAGTCGAGGTAATTGAGGTAATATGTACATGTGGGTAGAGTTAAAGTGACTATGCATAAATAATAAACAGAGCAGCAGCAGAGTAAAAAAGGGGGACGGGGTGGGGGTGGGGGGGGCAGTGCAAATTGTCCGGGTAGCCATGATTAGCTGTTCAGGAGTCTTATGGCTTGGAGGTTGAAGCTGTTGAGAAGCATTTTGGACCTAGACTTGGCGCTCCGGTACCGCTTGCCGTGCGGTAGCAGAGAGAACAGTCTTAGACTAAAGTGGCTGGAGTCTTTGACAATTTTGAAGGCCTTCCTCTGACACCGTAAGGTATAGAGGTCCTGGATGGCAGGAAGCTTGGCCCCAGTGATGTACTGGGCCGTACGCACTACCCTCTGTAGTGCCTTGTGGTCGGAGGCCGAGCAGTTGTCATACCAGGCGGTGATGCAACCAGTCAGGATGCTCTCGATGGTGCAGCTGTAGAACCTTTTGAGGATCTGAGGACCCATGCCAAATGTTTTCAGTCTCCTGAGGGGGAATAGGCTTTGTCATGCCCTCTTCACGACTGTCTTGGTGTGTTTGGACAATGATAGTTCGTTGGTGATGTGGACACCAAGGAACTTGAAGCTCTCAACCTGTTCCACTACAGCCCCGTCGATGAGAATGTGGGTGCGCTCAGTCCTCTATTTTTTCCTGTAGTCCACAATCATCTCATTTGTCTTGATAAGGAATCATGTAGTAACCAACAAAGTGTTAAACAAATCAACATATATTTTATTTTTTAGATTATTCAAAGTAGGCACACTTTGCCTTGATGACAGCTTTGCACACTCTTGGCATTCTCTCAAACAGCTTCACCTGGAATGCTTTTACAACAGTCTTGAAGGAGTTCCCACATATGCTAAGCACTTGTTGACTGCTTTTCCTACACTCTGCAGTCCAACTCATCCCAAACCATCTAAATTGGGTTGAGGTCGGGTGATTGTGGAGGCCAGGTCATCTGATGTAGCACTCCATCACTCTCCTTCTTGGTCAAATAGCCCTTACACAGCCTGGAGGTGTGTTGGGTCATTGTCCTGTTGAAAAACAAATGATAGTCACACTAAGCGCAAAGCATATGTGATGGCGTATCGCAGCAGAATAATGTGGTAGCCATGCTGCTTAAGTGTGCCTTGAATTCTAAATAAATCACAGACAGTGTCACAAGCAAAGCACTCCCACACCATCACACCTCCTCCTCCATGCTTCACGGTGTGAACCACACATGCGGAGATCATCCGTTCACCAACTCTGCGTCTCACAAAGACACGGCGGTTAGAACCAAAAATCTCAAATTCAGACTCATCAGATCAAAGGACTTGCTTGTGATTATTGGCCCAAACAAGACTCTTCTTCTTATTGGTGTCCTTTTTGCAGCAATTCGACCATGAAGGCCTGATGTACGCAGTCGCCTCTGAACAGTTGATGTTGAGATTTGTCTGTTACTTGAACACTTTGAAGCATTTATTTGGGCTGCAATTTTTGAGACTGGTAACTCTACATTTCATGCCCACTCTAAATTTCAAGCCTCTGCCTCTAACCCTAGGAAGTTCGTTGCCACCTTCTCCTCCCTGCTGAATCCTCCTCCTCCTCCCCCTCCCTCCTCCCTCTCTGTGGATGACTTCATCAACCATTTTGAAAAGAAGGTTGACGACATCCGATCCTCATTTATTAAGTCAAATGACACCGCTGGTCCTGCTCACACTGCCCTACCCTACGCTTTGACTTCTTTCTCCCCTCTTTCTCCAGATGAAATCTTGCGACTTGTGACGGCAGGCCACCCAACAACCTGCCCGCTTGACCCTATCCCCTCTTCTCTTCTCCAGACCATTTCCGGAGACCTTCTCCCTTACCTCACCTCGCTCATCAACTCATCCTTGATCGCTGGCCATGTCCCTTCCGTCTTCAAGAGAGCGAGAGTTGCACCCCTCCTCAAAAAACCTACACTCGATCCCTCTGATGTCAACAACTACAGACCAGTATCCTTTCTTTCTTTTCTCTCCAAAACTCTTGAGCGTGCCGTCTCTAGCCAACTCTCCTGCTATCTCTCTCAGAATGACCTTCTTGATCCAAACCAGTCAGGTTGCAAGACTGGTCATTCAACTGACACTGCTCTTCTCTGTGTCACGGAGGCTCTCCGCACTGCTAAAGCTAACTCTCTCTCCTCTGCTCTTATCCTTCTAGACCTATCCACTGCCTTTGATACTGTGAACCATCAGATCCTCCTCTCCACCCTCTCCGAGTTGGGCATCTCCGGCGCTGCTCACTCTTGGATTGCGTCCTACCTGACAGGTCGCTCCTACCAGGTGGCGTGGCGAGAATCTGTCTCTGCACCACGTGCTCTCAACACTGGTGTCCCCCAGGGCTCAGTTCTAGGCCCTCTCCTATTCTCTCTATACAAGTCACTTGTCATATCCTCACATGGTCTCTCCTATCATTGCTACGCAGACGACACAAAATTCATTTTCTCCTTTCCCCCTTCTGATAACTAGGTGGCGAATCGCATCTCTGCATGTCTGGCAGACATATCAGTATGGATGTCGGATCACCACCTCAAGCTGAACCTCGGCAAGACAGAGCTGCTCTTCCTCCCGGGGAAGGACTGCCCGCTCCATGATCTCGCCATCACGATTGACAACTCCATTGTGTCCTCCTCCCAGAGTGCAAATAACCTTGGCGTGACCCTGGACACTACCCTGTCGTTCTCCGCTAACATCAAAGCGGTGACCCGATCCTGCAGGTTCATGCTCTACAACATTTGCAGAGTACGACCCTACCTTACACAGAAAGCGGCACAGGTCCTAACCCAGGCACTTGTCATCTCCCGTCTTGATTACTGCAACTCGCTGTTGGTTGGGCTCCCTGCCTGTGCCATTAAACCCCTACAACTTATCCAGAACGCTGCAGCCCGTCTGGTGTTCGAACTTCCCAAGTTCTCTCATGTCACCCCGCTCCTCCGCACACTCCACTGGCTTCCAATTGAGGCTCGCATCTACTACAAGATCATGGTGCTTGCCTATGGAGCTGTGAGGGGAACGGCACCTCCTTACCTTCAGGCTCTGATCAGACCCTACACCCAAACAAGGGCACTACGTTCATCCACCTCTGGCCTGCTAGCTCCCCTACCTCTACGGAAGCACAGTTCCCGCTCAGCCCAGTCAAAGCTATTTGCTGCTCTGGCACCCCAATGGTGGAACAAGCTCCCTCATGACGCCAGGACAGCGGAGTCACTGACCACCTTCCGGAGACACTTGAAACCCTACCTCTTTAAGGAATACCTGGAATAGTATAAAGTAATCCTTCTACCCCACCCCCCTCCCCCACCCCCCCATAAAGAAAAAATAAAAAGTGCTTGTCCCACTGGCTATCATAAGTTGAATGCACCAATTTGTAAGTCGCTCTGGATAAGAGCGTCTGCTAAATTATGTAAATGTAAATGTAATGAACTTATCCTCTGCAATAGAGGTGACTCAGGGTCTTCCTTTCCTGTGGAGGTCCTCATGAGAGCTAGTTTCATCATAGCGCTTGATGGTTTTTGTGACTGCACTTGATGAAAGTTCTTGAAATGTTCCGGATTGACTGACCTTCATGACTTAAATTAATGATGACCTGATATGTGTCTGCTAATTTGAGCTGTCCTTATCATAATATGGACTTGTCTTTTACCAAATAGGGCAATCTTCTGTATACCACCCCAACCTTGTCACAACACAACTGATTGGCTCAAACACATTAAGAAGGAAAGAAATTACAGAGATGAACTTTTAACAAGGCACACCTGTTAATTGAAATGCATTCCAGGTGACTACCTTATGAAGCTGGTTGAGAGAATGCCAAGAGTTTGCAAAGCTGTCATCAAGGCAAAGGGTGGCTACTTTGAAGAATTTCAAATATATTTTGATTTGTTTATCACTTTTTTGGTTACTACATGATTCCATATGTGTCATGTCATAGTTTTGATGTATTCACTATTATTCTGAAATGTAGAAAATAGTAAAAATAAAGAAAAACCCTTGAATGAGTAGGTGTTCTAAAAAGTTTGACCAGTAGTGTACACATACAGATGCATGCGGACACGGATGCACGCACACATGCATACCTGTGCAGGGGAATAGGCGTGAAAACATTTGGCATGGATCCTCAAAAAGTTCTACAGCTGCACCATATACACATATATACACATATATACATATACATACAGTGCCTTGCAAAATAATTCATCCCCCTTGGCGTTTTCTTGTTTTACAACCTGTAATTTAAATAGATTTTTATTTGGATTTCATGTAATGGACATACACAAAATAGTCCAAATTGATGAAGTGAAAATTACTTTTTTCAAAGAAATTTAAAAAATAAATAATGGAAAAGTGGTGCGTGCATATGTATTCACCCCCTTTGCTAGGAAGCCCCTAAATAAGATCTGGTGCAACTGCATACCTTCAGAAGTCACATAATTAGTTAAATAAAGTCCACCTGTGTGCAATCTAAGTGTCACATGATCTGTCACATGATCTCAGTATATATACACCTGTTCTGAAAGGCCCCAGAGTC
This sequence comes from Coregonus lavaretus, assembly GCF_964263955.1. NCBI lineage: Eukaryota > Metazoa > Chordata > Actinopteri > Salmoniformes > Salmonidae > Coregonus > Coregonus lavaretus. The sequence continues at coordinate 9,770 of NW_028156982.1, read as the reverse complement.
TGCAACACCACTAAGCAAGGGGCCAGAAAAAGCCATTGCTTAACGAAAAAAAATAAGCAAACACGTTTGGTGTTTGCCAAAAGCCATGTGGGAGACTCCCCAAACATATGGAAGAAGGTACTCTGGTCAGATGAGACTAAAATTGAGCTTTTTGGCCATCAAGGAAAACGCTATGTCTGGAGCAAACCCAACACCTCTCATCACCCCGAGAACACCATCCCCAGTGACGCATGGTGGTGGCAGCAACATGCTGGGGAGATGTTTTTCATCGGCAGGGACTGGGAAACTGGTCAGAATTGAAGGAATTATGGATGGTGCTAAATACAGGGAAATTCTTGAGGGAAACCGGTTTCAGTCTTCCAGAGATTTGAGACTGGGACGGAGGTTCACCTCCAGCAGGACAATGACCCTAAGCATACTGCTAAAGCAACACTCAAGTGGTTTAAGGGGAAACATTTAACTGTCTTGGAATGGCCTAGTCAAAGCCCAGACCTCAATCCAATTGAGAATCTGTGGTATGACTTAAAGATTGCTGTACACCAGCGGAACCCATCCAACTTGAAGGAGCTGGAGCAGTTTTGCCTCGAAGAATGGGCAAAAATCCCAGTGGCTAGATGTGCCAAGCTTATAGAGACATACCCCAAGAGACTTGCAGCTGTAATTGCTGCAAAAGATGCCTCTACAAAGTATTGACTTTGGGGGGTGAATAGTTATGCACGCTCAAGTTCTCTGTTTTTTTGTCTTATTTCTTGTTTGTTTCACAATAACAAATATTTTGCATCTTCAAAGTGGTAGGCATGTTTTGTAAATCAAATTATACAACCCCCCAAAAAGGCAAGAAAATAGGACAAATGCCAAGGGGGGTGAATACTTTCGCAAGTCACTGTATGAAGGTGTTATGACTTCATATAAGGCAGGGATCATCAACTATATTCAGCTGCTGCCCTATTTTCTCTTGAGCAGATGTTCGAGGGGCCAGAACAAAATTACAAATAATTTGTAGACTGCAAATTGACCACAAGAACCCCAAACAGATATCATATTTGACTAAAACATAATCATGTGTGTGTGTGTGACCCCACTGATTTTCACTATACACTATACTCTGTTCTGTTGGCCTTGTACAGCCCTCATTGAATGAGAAAAAACTTCCCCCAAAAGTCTCCAGAATCTCCCCATAGCACTCAATACATGACCTCAATGACAACCAGCCCTGATTGTTTCTTGTGATCAAAAGCTAGTAATAGGCCTGTTTCAGATCAGACACCAGGGGAAGGAGAGGGAAGGAGGGCGCTAGGTCAGGTCTTGGTGGGCACAAATTACAATCTGTTCACATCTTACTCTATGAGGTTGTGAACTTCTGAACTTTTGCCAGCTAGGTCTAGTGATGTCTCATTTATTCTGTCTCAATTTCAGAAAGTTTATGTTTGATGTGAAATGAAAGAATATTTAGGGTTGTAATTGAAAAGAGGGGTCATCTAAAACGGAGTGGATAGCCTGGCCGAGGGGCAAACGAGAGAGAATATCTGAGCCAGTGATGTAGTGAAAGAAACTGCAAGGCAACGGTGGTATATTTTTGTCATGTTCACTTCTGTACCTTAGTGCTGTGCATTCACATGCCACGCACGCAACACACACACACACGGTTTTATGGAACCAGGTGGTGACACACTGAGGACAGGTTTTTAGGGGTCTGGACATGTGAGGTCTAAAGTTAGCGCATCCTTCCATAGCCTCGTTCTGTCGTTCACACACTCCTCCCAGCTGCTCTCTCCATCTGAAGCCCTGGTCAGGGAGAGCTGTCAGAGCCCTGCGTCTCAACCCAACATGCTGCATATTCACTGCATACAAGGCCAGCACGCACATGTTCACTCAGTAGAGTCACACAGGCTATCTTAACTCAGTAACTAACTCTCTAATTCAAAGGGCTTTGTTGGCATTGGAAGCATGTTTACATTGCCAAAGCAAGTGGAATAGATAATAAATAAAAGTGAAATAAACAATCAGAAGTGAACAGTAAACATTACACTATTCAAAAGAATAGTCTCTCTCTCTCTCTCTCTCTCTCTCTCTCTCTCTCTCTCTCTCTCTCTCTCTCTCTCTCTCTCTCTCTCTCTCTCTCTCTCTCTCTCTCTCTCTCTCTCTCTCTCTCTCTCTCTCTCTCTCTCTCTCTCTCTCTCTCTCTCTCTCTCTCTCTCTCTCTCTCTCTCTCTCTCTCTCTCTCTCTCTCTCTCTCTCTCTCTCTCTCTCTCTCTCTCTCTCTCTCTCTCTCTCTCTCTCTCTCTCTCTCTCTCTCTCTCTCTCTCTCTCTCTCTCTCTCTCTCTCTCTCTCTCGTTGAAAGTCTAACTGGTGTGTTATTGATGCCCCCATTAGAACACAGCCGGAGCCCCCTCAACATGACTGTGTGTGTGAACACGTGTGTTTGTGTGGAGGTGAGGCACATCAACTCAACAGTATGCTGAGTTACAAGAGCTGGGTCTGCATCCACATGTGTAACAGGTCAACCCTAATACAAATCACCCTGATGCATATCCAAAACTCCCTTTGGTTGGTGTGTGTGTGTGCGTCACGTCCAAACGGCTGCTTGTTTTACAGAATTAAAGACATACAGCTGTGAGCGGTAAAAGCCACATGGACATTCTTTATAACCTCCCTCTCAGAAAGTCAGTGGAGGAGAATACGAGACAGACAGAGACTGAGGAATCTAACCAGTGGAGGAGAATTCGAGGCAGATGGACTTATCTAATTGACCATCTATGCACCTCACTGCATCAGCCCACAGAATCAATCATAACCAAGGAACGCTTAATAACAACACAAGTTGGTTCATGGCTTTCATGAGAAAATATGCTTTCATAACACACAGCACATTTTCAGCTAATACCAACAGGCTGATCACTACAAATAGACTTCGATTTCGGACGTTTTAAAAGGTCCTGACAACGTCGATATATGCCTTCCTTGGCACTCACCAACATTTTTTACAACTATTGCCCGGTACTGGCACAAACTCAAGATGCTCGGAGGCGAAGGGTGTTGAATACTTTATGATACTTGATGGAAACAGTCCCCTGTAGCTCAGTTGGTAGAGCATGGCGCTTGCAACGCCAGGGTTGTGGGTTCGTTTCCCACGGGGGGCCAGTATGAATATGTATGCACTCACTAACTGTAAGTCGCTCTGGATAAGAGCGTCTGTAAAAATGTTTTTAATTATTTAGTTTTTATCCTTCCCCAAACCATAGCCCTAACCTTAACCACTCTGAATTAATACCTACACCTAACCCTTTGAGTTTACTTTTTTTTTTTTTTTTACATTTACGTCATTTTAGCAGACGCTCTTATCCAGAGCGACTTACATAATTTTTTTTCATACCCCCTGAGTTGTTTCTGTTTTAACCACACGGAATGAACCATGTACCGACGCGGAATTCATGCACAGAAAATAGTATATATAATATTTAATTCACGAAAACGTTATCTATGTTCATATTATGTTATTCAAAGTAATATAAAATCACCTCATTAATTAAACCGAGACATCAAATAACAGACACTACCATACATGATTTACAAGCTCTTGGAATATACAGTGGGGAAAAAAAGTATTTAGTCAGCCACCAATTGTGCAAGTTCTCCCACTTAAAAAGATGAGAGAGGCCTGTCATTTTCATCATAGGTACACGTCAACTATGACAGACAAATTGAGAAAAATAAATCCAGAAAATCACATTGTAGGATTTTTAATGAATTTATTTGCAAATTATGGTGGAAAATAAGTATTTGGTCACCTACAAACAAGCAAGATTCCTGGCTCTCACAGACTTGTAACTTCTTCTTTAAGAGGCTCCTCTGTCCTCCACTCGTTACCTGTATTAATGGCACCTGTTTGAACTTGTTATCAGTATAAAAGACACCTGCCCACAACCTCAAACAGTCACACTCCAAACTCCACTATGGCCAAGACCAAAGAGCTGTCAAAGGACACCAGAAACAAAATTCTAGACCTGCACCAGGCTGGGAAGATTGAATCTGCAATAGGTAAGCAGCTTGGTTTGAAGAAATCAACTGTGGGAGCAATTATTAGGAAATGGAAGACATACAAGACCACTGATAATCTCCCTCGATCTGGGGCTCCACGCAAGATCTCACCCCGTGGGGTCAAAATGATCACAAGAACGGTGAGCAAAAATCCCAGAACCACACGGGGGGACCTAGTGAATGACCTGCAGAGAGCTGGGACCAAAGTAACAAAGCCTACCATCAGTAACGCACTACGCAGTGCCAGACGTGTCCCCCTGCTTAAGCCAGTACATGTCCAGGCCCGTCTGAAGTTTGCTAGAGTGCATTTGGATGATCCAGAAGAGGATTGGGAGAATGTCATATGGTCAGATGAAACCAAAATATAACTTTTTGGTAAAAACTCAACTCGTCGTGTTTGGAGGACAAAGAATGCTGAGTTGCATCCAAAGAACACCATACCTACTGTGAAGCATGGGGGTGGAAACATCATGCTTTGGGGCTGTTTTTCTGCAAAGGGACCAGGACGACTGATCCGTGTAAAGGAAAGAATGAATGGGGCCATGTATCGTGAGATTTTTAGTGAAAACCTCCTTCCATCAGCAAGGGCATTGAACATGAAACGTGGCTGGGTCTTTCAGCATGACAATGATCCCAAACACACCGCCCGGGCAACGAAGGAGTGGCTTCGTAAGAAGCATTTCAAGGTCCTGGAGTGGCCTAGCCAGTCTCCAGATCTCAACCCCATAGAAAATCTTTGGAGGGAGTTGAAAGTCCGTGTTGCCCAGCGACAGCCCCAAAACATCACTGCTCTAGAGGAGATCTGCATGGAGGAATGGGCCAAAATACCAGCAACAGTGTGTGAAAACCTTGTGAAGACTTACAGAAAATGTTTGACCTGTGTCATTGCCAACAAAGGGTATATAACAAAGTATTGAAAAACTTTTGTTATTGACCAAATACTTATTTTCCACCATAATTTGCAAATAAATTCATTAAAAATCCTACAATGTGATTTTCTGGATTTTTTTTCTTCATTTTGTCTGTCATAGTTGACGTGTACCTATGATGAAAATTACAGGCCTCTCTCATCTTTTTAAGTGGGAGAACTTGCACAATTGGTGGCTGACTAAATACTTTTTTTCCCCACTGTAACATTCCTATAAGGAGCAAGATTAGGAATCAAAAGCTAGGGGGGTAATTGTGGGATTTATGGGTCGGAAGAAGTGATTTATCAGGAAGAGAGGGGGGTTCTGGGAAGATTGTTACTAATTACCACAGCCACAAAGTCAGAAGGCCCGCCTACTCAACCAATCAGATGAGGGAGTGTGATGACGCGTATGCCGACCTGTTTGCAGGGGCAGACGAGAGACATGCATTTATTTTATCTATTGATTCATCAATCATTTGGTTATTTATTAGATATAGTAAAACCAACCGTTATAAATGCAAAGTGTTAATTGGATGTCTAATTCAAACTCAGCTTGCAAGCTTATCATGATGTTTGCACTTACTCATAGTTACTTGTCTTATCCGAAAATAGGTTTACTCCAATAGCTGCATTGTTTTTAAAATGGCATGTAGACAAACAAATGGACACATCTTGAGTTTAGATTTTTATTTTCAAAATCCACAAATAATCCACAAGTAAAAAATACAGGGTTTCACAGAAATGTTCACAGAAATCCATATTTGAAATTGGCAGATTTATGGGACTGATTTAAACTTGTTACTTGATGTTGGACCTAGGCACTTAATATAGCCATTTATTTATTTATTTAACTTAACATAGCCTTGCAGTCCACCTTTTTGGTATTTTGTACCAGTTTCCATCTGTACAAAGGCATTGTCTTCAAGCTAATGAAGACGGCAAAACATTTAATAATAATAATAATAATAATAATAATAATAATAATAATAATAATAATAGATTGGCACTTTTCTAGACACCTAACACTCTTTACAGTGTAATGGGAAACTCACCACCCTAATCCCACATACATACTCTTTATTTGTATTTATGTTATTGGCCCATCCACCCCCCTCTTCGTAGGACAAAAGTACATTTGTTTACCACATTTTCTATCCACAGTATTATATGATAGGAATACAGTTTGAAATACACCTGCAGAGAAAACTATAAGCACCCCCCCCCCCCCCCCCCCCATGGGCTCTTTAGTGATCACATAGTTGGGATACCCATTTCAAGTCTTATCTTCTTAAATTGTATTGAGGAACATTCCATTGTTAGTTAGTGCTTCAACATTATTCAAATGCATTATTCAAATGAAATGAATGTTGTGAAAGTGTATGGTATAAATGAACTTACTGCCTTCTTGTTCATTTCAGCAGCATATTTTGTTAGTCTGTCTATATCCTGGTGGCCTTCATACATCTTTGTGCCCACAACTTGAAAGGGAACACCATTGAATGGGAGATTTTTACTCTCCCAACTGAGTCTTTTTTCCTGCCAAAGGCTGTGCATCTGTTGAAGGTCAAGAATATGATATATTACTATTAGAATGAAAAGCTTGTAGGGAAACTAACAACGTTGCTCTGTCAAATAGAATAACTCCTCTGTGCTTGGAATGGAATCCCTTATCATAGCTATCTTATTTTAGATGAGAGTAGCAACAGTTAGCTACTAGTGATCTAAAAAATAAAAGACAACTTACCCTTTTGCCCAAAATTGTTGTCCTTTTTCAATGTTATGAATGTTAATGACATTGCCAATTTTTGCTCCTGAATGTGTTTAGTTATTTGGTCCTCAAACTTGAACTCAAGATATGCCATTTCGAAAATGAGGCGTTTCCCACGTCATCACACTCCCTCATCTGATTGGTCGAGTAGGCGGGCTTTCTGACTTTGTGGCTATGGTAACTAGTGATTACCTCCTGGGATTTAGTTACCGGGATTGTGGGTAATATCCCCACATCCTCTGCTGGTCACAGTTGACTAGCCTTAAATTAAACCAGCAGCACACACCTACACCAACACACACACAGGCAAACATACACACGCTCACACAGACACAGACACAGAAAGACACACACACATTTACACACACACACACCTTCAAAGAAAAGCACAGTGTTGTGAAACATCAGACAGTGAGATTGCAGGCCTAAGTGTTTTAAGTGCTCCTATTCTAATCTAGACAGAGCAATACCACTTCCTATAAAGCCTCAGGGAGAGTGTCCATTTATCCGTCCAGCTGAAAGAACATCCACAGATCAATGGACTAGCTCGTTAGGTTAATATGCTGTCCGCCACATTATGACAAACGAGGGTGGGCTTTAAGAGGGTCAGGGTGGGCAGTAAGAGGGTCAGGGTGGGCAGTAAGAGGGTCAGGGTGGGCTGTAAGAGGGTCAGGGTGGGCTGTAAGTGGGTTAGTGTGGGGAGTAAGAGGGTCAGGGTGGGCTTTAAGAGGGTCAGGGTGGGCAGTAAGAGGGTCAGGGTGGGCAGTAAGAGGGTCAGGGTGGGCAGTAAGTGGGTCAGGGTGGGCAGTAAGAGGGTCAGGGTGGGCTTTAAGAGGGTCAGGGTGGGCTTTAAGAGGGTCAGGGTGGGCAATAAGAGGGTCAGGGTGGGCTTTAAGAGGGTCAGGGTGGGCTGTAAGAGGGTCAGGATGGGCTGTAAGAGGGTCAGGGTGGACAGTAAGTGGGTTAGGGTGGGCAGTAAGAGGGTCAGGGTGGGCTTTAAGAGGGTCAGGGTGGGCTGTAAGAGGGTCAGGGTGGGCAGTAAGAGGGTCAGGGTGGGCTGTAAGAGGGTCAGGGTGGGCTTTAAGAGGGTCAGGGTGGGCAGTAAGAGGGTCAGGGTGGGCTTTAAGAGGGTCAGGGTGGGCAGTAAGAGGGTCCGGGTGGGCTTTAAGAGGGTCAGGGTGGTCTGTAAGAGGGTCAGGGTGGGCTTTAAGAGGGTCAGGGTGGGCTGTAAGAGGGTCAGGGTGGGCTTTAAGAGGGTCAGGGTGGGCAGTAAGAGGGTCAGGGTGGGCTGTAAGAGGGTCAGGGTGGGCAGTAAGAGGGTCAGGGTGGGCTGTAAGAGGGTCAGGGTGGGCTGTAAGAGGGTCAGGGTTGGTTTTGCTGGCCTTACACACTTTAACACACACATACACATTTCAGGATACAACAAAGGACTCAGTCTTTGATGGAATCTTAACAGTGGTTGTGTATGTGTGTGTGTGTGTGTGTTTGTGTGTGTATTGTGTGTGTGTGTGTGTTTGTGTGTGACAAAGCCTGGTCCTCTCCTCACCTCAGAGGGTGGAAGAGATGGAGGGATTAAGATAATGGAATGAGTGAGTGAGTCAGGGAGAGATTGGGGTAAAGAGAGAGGCCAGGGAAATTGAAAGTAGATGAAACTGCTGTTGAGTAAAAGAGACTATCTAGTCTATACCCCATGTCTCCTCTTATGACCTGCATACTAGTGCAGACAAGAGAAAAAAAAAGAGACAGAGAGAGATAAAGAGAGAGAGAGAGAGATAGAGAGAGAGAGAGAGAGAGAGAGAGAGAGAGAGAGAGAGAGAGAGAGAGAGAGAGAGAGAGAGAGAGAGAGAGAGAGAGAGAGAGAGAGAGAGAGAGAGAGAGAGAGAGAGAGAGAGAGCGAGAGAGAGAAAGAGAGAGAGAGAGAGAAAAAAAAACAAAGGGAGAGAGAGAAACAGAGAGAAAGAGGGATACCAAGATAGCTAGAGAGATAGTGTCAGTGTGAGTATTGAAAAATAGAAGGGGTGAGAAGGGGTGAGGTCACAAATCAAATCCCATTTAAGGTTACAGCAATGGAGTACAGGTGAGAAATGATTTCTTTGCCAAAGGCGACCCGTCATAGCTCACGCTCCACTCTCACCAGTGCATGTGGTGAAATTACATTCAGTATAGAGCTGTCCCCCTTTACTCCCTTCCTTCCTCCCCCCTTCTCTCCCTCCTTCCCCCTTTCCTCCCTTCCTTCCTCCCCCCTTCTCTCCCTCCTTCCTTCCCCCCTCCTTCCTCCTTCCTTCCCCCTTCTCTCCCTCCTTCTCCCTTCTCTCCCTCCTGCTCCCTTCCTCCCCTCTTCTCTCCCTCCTTCTCCTAACTAGGGGAGTGCGGCCAAAACAACAGCTCTGTTTTGACAGGGTTGGCACTCTTTAGATGATGTATGTAAGGAGAGAGGGAGAGTGAGAAAATAGAGAGCGATTGAGGAGAGAAAGATGAGGGCCTACGGTACTTGGCCTTTGTGTTTGAAAAAAGTTTTTATAGCATTTCACTTGTTTAATACCTGTTCAATACACTACTCGTAACAAACACAGAATGTCAAAGTGATTTCCCTCATTGAGCATGACGAGTGTGTAGCTGCTATTGTTGAATGGAGATGGGATATTTTGCAATATGTATGTTTTTGTTGTTTTGTATCTAACCGAAGCAGATTAAACTACTCAGTAAACTATAAAGACAGTGAAGAGACAAGAAGAAAGAAGAAGAGAGAGGAGAAATGGCTAACTCCACTTCTTTTAAAACAATGAACTACACATGATGGCTTGAGAGCAGAAATCAAGGACAGAAGATGGTGTGAAATATCCTGTTCCGCTATGGAGGGCTCCCACTTAGTCTGCTACTAAGTGTGCCACTTAAATCACATTTCTGGAGAGAGAGGGAGCGAGAGAGAGGGAGAGAGAGAGAGAGAGAGAGAGGAGAGAGAGAGAGAGAGAGAGAGAGAAGAGAGAGAGAGAAGAGAGAGAGAGGAGAGAGAGAGAGAGAGAGAGGAGAGGGAGCGAGAGATAAGAGAGGGG
>NW_028156983.1:40000-66252 GCF_964263955.1 Coregonus lavaretus | reverse complement strand
TCTCTCTCTCTCTGTCTCTCTCTCTCTCTCTCTCTCTCTCTCTCTCTCTCTCTCTCTTTTTAAACCCCGGCTACAGCCAAGAGTCTGAGGCACATTAAAGCCTGTTCCCTCTCCTGTGGCCCCGACAGGAACGGAAACAAACAAGGCGACTCCCACAGTCACATGGAAAGCCAGAGAGGAGAGGATGAAAATGAAATAGCGTCCTAGCGGTAGATAATACTGTGCTAGCTGATTACCCCATGTACTGCAGGGGCGGCAGGTGGCTTAGTGGTTAAGAGTGTTGTGCCAGTAACCGAAAGGTCGCTGGTTCTAATCCCCGAGCCGCCTAGGTGAAAAATCTGCCGATGTGCCCTTGAGCAAGGCACTTAATCCTAACTGCTCCTGTAAGTTGCTCTGGAGAAGAGTGTCTGCTAAAAATGTAAAATGTACTGAATCTACTCCAGTGGTGCTATTAAAACACACTTCTGCAGTTAAGTTACAGATTTCACTAATTAATGATATTTTACTTTCCTGTCTATTCTTCTTTTCGTTCCTACCATTTATGTCTTCCCCCTTGTCAACTGGCTGGTGTTTTGGGAACGTCCAATGGTGTCCTACTCAGCTTTCCGTTTTCTTCCTTGTGATCTTCAGATGTAGCGCGTCATTGCTGATCAATCGCATCCCATCTCTGGGAACACCTCTGTTTAAACCCAGGAAATCACTTGTCACAGACTGAATTAAAGTAATTAAACTCCCCAAAGACTTGATTAGAGAGAGAGCGAGAGAGGGGCTAGCTAGCTAGCTTCTTCAGGAGGATGTGAGGTAGCCTAGCTGCCAACTGAAGGTGGAGAACGTAATGGGACCAATGGGACCACTGGGACCAATGGGACCAATGGGACCAATGGGACCAATGGGACCACTGGGCTTGTACTTTCTTTTTTTTTCTTTTCAAGTTTCTTCCAAGGCCTCTTCTTTCCATCATTACAGGTGACACACATACAGAACATAAGATATATGCTTATTTCCTGCAAGTTTCCCTTAGAGAACATGCTGTTTGACCATGGAAATAAATAGTTCATTTTCTGGTTCCATTTCATTAAAGCGAAGGTTTGCACTTGGTCTTGCCAGTTACACTGTTGAGGCCCTCTGCTGCACTAAGAGCTACCCAGAGACACTATTGAGGCCCTCTGCTGCACTAAGAGCTACCCAGAGACACTGTTGAGGCCCTCTGCTGCACTAAGAGCTACCCAGAGACACTGTTGAGGCCCTCTGCTCCACTAATGTCTACCCAGATACAATGTTGAGCCCTCTGCTCCACTAATGTCTACCCAGAGACACTGTTGATGCCCTCTGCTGCACTAAGAGCTACCCAGATACACTGTTGAGGCCCTCTGCTGCACTAAGAGCTACCCAGAGACAATGTTGAGCCCTCTGCTGCACTAAGAGCTACCCAGAGACACTGTTGAGGCCCTCTGCTGCACTAAGAGCTACCCAGAGACACTGTTGAGGCCCTCTGCTCCACTAATGTCTACCCAGAGACACTGTTGAGGCCCTCTGCTGCACTAAGAGCTACCCAGAGACACTGTTGAGGCCCTCTGCTGCACTAAGAGCTACCCAGAGACACTGTTGAGGCCCTCTGCTGCACTAAGAGCTACCCAGAGACACTGTTGAGGCCCTCTGCTGCACTAAGAGCTACCCAGAGACACTGTTGAGTCCCTCTGCTGCACTAAGAGCTACCCAGAGACACTGTTGGGCCCTCTGCTGCACTAAGAGCTACCCAGAGACACTGTTGATGCCCTCTGCTGCACTAAGAGCTACCCAGAGACACTGTTGAGGCCCTCTGCTGCACTAAGAGCTACCCAGAGACACTGTTGAGGCCCTCTGCTGCACTAAGAGCTACAAAGGAATAAGTGAAGTTCATTTCATTAAAAGGGGCGTGTCCCACAGTGGTGGCTTGCCTTGCTGCCGGACACGCCCCTCAAGGTGACCATGGCTCTCCCTCTTTCATCAGTTTCACGGATCAATACAATGTGGTACAGAGACCGTGAAGGCCCCTGGGGACCTTCTGCAGAGACCAGCTGGGGGCCAGGCCTGTAGACGCACGCTGCCGAGGCTGAGAGGGGCTTAGACTGGAGAAATCTCCCTGAAAATAATGGACAGGATAATGTGAAGGGGATGGTATATAGAGGATATCCTTTACATGGGAGATGATGTTGTCAAAATGTCTTATATTATGTAACAATGTTGATACATGTTAGACTGAGATATGTGGATTTAGAGTTTGAATGATGCTTTCTGTAAGCATATCATCATGCATCTTTACAATCCAGTCCCTCTGTATTCTGTAATGTACTGACTAGGAGAGATACTGTTTGTTCTTAATAAAGATGTATACGTTTTTAAATCAACCTCTCTTTGTGTTCTGTAATGTTCTGACTAGGAGAGATACTGTTTGTTCTTAATAAAGATGTATACGTTTTTAAATCAACCTCTCTTTGTGTTCTGTAATGTTCTAACTGCTCAGGAGGAGACAGACATGTTCATAATAAGATGTAGTGTGTGTGATTAGAAACCCATGAAGACCATTCCCAACTAACCATCCTCATTAACCAGAGACAATGACACCCCAGTGTTAAGTATGATCACACACCCCACCAAAGCTCTCCCTGTTATCTGCTATTTAGTATGTATCATGTTCCAAACTGGGCATCACAACGGTTTACAGCTTGACTCTAATATTTAATTGGAGTATTGTAGTGGTGGTACTTTACTTTGGTGACGGGGTTAGGGAGTCAAGAGAGATGTGGTCCTTGCTGGATCACTGGATGAAATATGTGTCAGCCACCCTGTATCCAACCAACCAACCAACCAACCAACCAACCTCCACCCTCCTAAGATTCCACCAGCCTCTCCCTGCCACGACTGCATATGAGGCAATTACGCCACGGCGACAAAGTGCAATGCTGCGTTTGGGGGGTTGCAGCTGGACAGATATTTGAAACAAGTCAGTGTTTAATTAGGTTATGCAGTGATTTCCTTCCACTGCGAAATTAAAAGCCCCAGAACCTTAAGACAATTAATCTGTGTCTCCTGGTCTCTGCACGGCCGCCGCCCGACGCAGCGCTACGCAGGGCCTTGGGAACAGGGCCTCGGCAGCCTCGCCACTCCAGCTCCAGACCCTCAGGGTATCTGCGGCCGCCGGAGGGAAAAAAAGCAATTATAACAAACAGCTCATCTCCTTCATCGGCCCCCCCTCAACATCACCAGGAGGCTGTATTATTGATATAGCTGGGAGGACTTCATTTACCTATCTAACCCTCATCTGCAAACACAACCGCATGGAATGAAGAAGGTTTATTATTATTAATATTATTATTGTTATTATTATGATGATGTATCAGTAGTAGCTGCGCTAGGCGTGAACAGTAGTATTATAATTGTATTCATTGAAGTAGTGTTTTTTTTTTAATTTGCCTAGACTTACCGAAGTCTCAACAGCCAATCAGCAGGCCTGGGAATGGGTTCATACACTGAGATGCCTCTGTACACACTAATTGGACTGATTTGCAATCACTTCCTGTTCCTGTGGTCGCTTATTTAGATGTATTGTGCCTTCAGAATGATACGCATTTAAAATTCTAGATACGTAGGACACATTTCATTAAAAAAATTTTTTTGCCCACAATAATAAAAACACAAATCAGAAATATCTGTTGTTTAATATTGTATTAATACAAGTCAGTAGCGGGTCCACATTTGCCCTCAGTGATATTCATCTGTACAGTGGGTTTACCAGTCTCAATTATATTTACTGACATTGTTCTTCTGTTCAAAGGATTTTCTCCTTTCTTGTGTTCTCCCACCATCTCTTTCCCCCTGATTCCCTAGACAACCATCTTCCAACTGTGCATCTCAACCAAACATGCATCCAACTCTCCATCCATCATTTATCGATGATATTAATCTCAGATCACTACATCTGTGTCTTGGAGCAGGTGGGTCTCGTGCGGTGTGAGAGCTGCAGGGAAGTGAGCGAGGGCCTGGGGATGCTTTTGAAAGAATAGAGTGTTTGTGTTTTGAAGTGAAAGTCCACAAGTGGAGAACAAGGAAAAGCCATTTGACCACCCATCATGGTTCTGTCCCATTTTAAAGGATAATGTCCCCAAGAGCCACCTTTAATCGCTGCTCCACTGACCTCAATCTCTAAACATCTTTAAGCATTTAACCTACATTGTTTTTTTTTCTGACTCAGATTGACAAAAGAACCCAACGAATGATATCCTCATTGCATTTTGTTTCCTTAGCTATACTCTGAATAGCAACAGTATGATGTTTCCTTAGCTATACTCTGAATAGGAACAGTATGATGTTTCCTTAGTTATACTCTGAATAGTAACAGTATGATGTTTCCTTAGCTATACTCTGAATAGCAACAGTATGATGTTTCCTTAGTTATACTCTGAATAGTAACAGTATGATGTTTCCCTAGCTATACTCTGAATAGTAACAGTATGATGTTTCCTTAGTTATACTCTGAATAGTAACAGTATGATGTTTCCTTAGCTATACTCTGAATAGCAACAGTATGATGTTTCCTTAGCTATACTCTGAATAGTAACAGTATGATGTTTCCTTAGCTATACTCTGAATAGCAACAGTATGATGTTTCCTTAGCTATACTCTGAATAGCAACAGTATGATGTTTCCTTAGCTATAATCTGAATAGCAACAGTATGATGTTTCCTTAGCTATACTCTGAATAGCAACAGTATGATGTTTCCTTAGTTATACTCTGAATAGTAACAGTATGATGTTTCCTTAGCTATACTCTGAATAGTAACAGTATGATGTTTCCTTAGCTATACTCTGAATAGTAACAGTATGATGTTTCCTTAGCTATACTCTGAATAGTAACAGTATGATGTTTCCCTAGCTATACTCTGAATAGTAACAGTATGATGTTTCCTTAGCTATACTCTGAATAGTAACAGTATTATGTTTCCTTAGCTATACTCTGAATAGCAACAGTATGATGTTTCCCCAGCTATACTCTGAATAGTAACAGTATGATGTTTCCCTAGCTATACTCTGAATAGTAACAGTATGATGTTTCCTTAGCTATACTCTGAATAGTAACAGTATGATGTTTCCTTAGTTATACTCTGAATAGCAACAGTATGATGTTTCCCTAGTTATACTCTGAATAGTAACAGTATGATGTTTCCTTAGCTATACTCTGAATAGTAACAGTATGATGTTTCCTTAGCTATACTCTGAATAGCAACAGTATGATGTTTCCCTAGCTATACTCTGAATAGTAACAGTATGATGTTTCCTTAGCTATACTCTGAATAGTAACAGTATGATGTTTCCTTAGCTATACTCTGAATAGTAACAGTATGATATTTCCCTAGCTATACTCTGAATAGTAACAGTATGATGTTTCCTTAGCTATACTCTGAATAGTAACAGTATGATGTTTCCTTAGCTATACTCTGAATAGCAACAGTATGATGTTTCCCTAGCTATACTCTGAATAGCAACAGTATGATGTTTCCTTAGCTATACTCTGAATAGTAACAGTATGATGTTTCCTTAGCTATACTCTGAATAGTAACAGTATGATGTTTCCTTAGCTACACTCTGAATAGCAACAGTATGATGTTTCCCTAGCTATACTCTGAATAGCAACAGTATGATGTTTCCTTAGCTATACTCTGAATAGGAACAGTATGATGTTTCCCTAGCTATACTCTGAATAGCAACAGTATGATGTTTCCTTAGCTATACTCTGAATAGGAACAGTATGATGTTTCCCTAGCTATACTCTGAATAGCAACAGTATGATGTTTCCCTAGCTATACTCTGAATAGGAACAGTATAATCTTTCCCTAGCTATACTCTGAATAGGAAGATCATATAAATAGGAAGGGATGTCCCAACTTACTGAAACACATTTTAACTGAGCTTAAGGCAGAATAAATATTCTTGCAACCCCGCGCAAAGCTGACTTTGCAAGTGTATTTGTCTACAAAGCACTTTTAATTGAACCTATACATGATTCATGCAGCTACTTTCAAGTTCCTTGGTTGATGTGCAGGACAGCATCACTGTAGGCTAATCATTTGAAGCTGTCGCGGCGTTCTGGTGGAAAGTCTGGACAGGAAGAGACAGGTGCAGTAGATGTGGCAGTCATGCAACACATGGATCTATCATTGAATAGTCCCAACAAAGTCAATATACTGTAGGATGGCACTAGTGCAGTGGTGACCGGAGAAATGGGTAATTGTCCCAAACAGCCCATCCGGCGTAGGAAAGGTGCCCTGTGTGAAACATTCTATGAGAAACAGTGGCATACACTTTAAACAACTTCAAATGATGAATGGTCTTTCACAGTCAGGCCAACCCAAGCTATACTGTTCAGTAGGCTAATAGTAGGACTACTATTGAAACAGGTGCTTCTACAGGTGCTTCTACACCTGCATTACTAGCTGTTTGGGGTTTTAGGCTGGGTTTCTGTACAGCACTTCGAGATATTAGCTGATGTAAGAAGGGCTATATAAAATAAAATTGATTGATTGATACATTAGGCTGTCAACTGAGGCAGTCATTCACAGGTTTCTTGTCAACTGAGTCAGACATTCACAGGTTTCTGATGTATTTATTTGTTATCGGGTCTTCACTCTCAAAGTCACACTTTGTCAATAGAAAAACTATTGGATGTTCTAAGTCCATAACAATGCTTGAACCACATCAGGAGACCACTTTTGAGGTCTGGGAAAAATCTAAGAAATTAAATATTTTGAGTGTAGTTACCCTTTAATTCAAGTGTTCAGGCACCTAGCACTGTTGTTTGGTTAGCGGTGTTTCTGTAGCACATGAGATGGAGTTTGCGAAATAAATGGCCACTGGATTGATGCAAATAATCATGATATCATTCTGCCAGGTAGGCATAGGCTACTTTGTAGCTAGTTAACATTTAATTGAGAAGGTTTTAGAGAAAGCCTTTCAATCTACCAGAAGACAAAAATGTGGGCTCCCGAGTGGCACACTGCATCTCAGTGCTTGAGGCGTCACTACAGACCCCCTGGTTTGATTCCAGGCTGTATCACAACCGGCCGTGATTGGGAGTCCCATAGGGCGGCGCACAATTGGCCCAGCGTCGTCCGGGTTTGGCCGGTGTAGGCCGTCATTGTAAATAAGAATTTGTTCTTAACTGACTTGCCCAGTTAAAT
Source organism: Coregonus lavaretus (assembly GCF_964263955.1). NCBI lineage: Eukaryota > Metazoa > Chordata > Actinopteri > Salmoniformes > Salmonidae > Coregonus > Coregonus lavaretus. The sequence goes on along the minus strand of NW_028156983.1, from coordinate 59,038 downwards.
AAAAATAAATACAAAAAGACAGTTAGGTCTATCATTAGCATCCCTATATTGTTCCTTAATTGTTTGAAACCTGGACGTTTTACTTCATTTGATGAGGTGTGTCTTACCTCGCTTCAAAGTAGCCTGTAGCCGAAATCCCACCAAAGAAATTGCAATTATTTTAAAAAGACTTCCTCATATGTGTTCTCCTGTCCTATCGGCTTTCATTGTGTAGCAGCCAAAGGCATTATCCTAGACATATCAGCCAACCATGATAGTTGTTGTTGTCTTTAGCTCCTCCTGTATCCTGTAACAACGTCCTCAGTCTGCCACCCTGTCGGGGGGGGGGGGGTTGGGGCGAGAATATTTTGGGTTTGCATGTTTTTTTTTCGGAGAAGTTTGCAATGCCCTTGTGTCTTTTGACTGGTTGAGGAAGACGTGTATCTTTTTCTGTCAGTTGTATTGTAACCCGTCTGCAGGTATTCTCATGCTGTACAACTAACACTAGTTGGTTAGGGAATATCTGTCATGGCTTTCCACCAAAGGGTTCCTTTTTTTTACCACAATACTATATTCAATCCTTACATATTCATATTCATCACTTTGACTGTTTTTTTTGTGAAATAACTTGGGATTATGGAGACTCACTACTCAGAGCTGTTTTTAAGGGGGGGGAGGAAACATTTCAAACAGTGTCGCCGTGTCCTCAACTGCTTATATAAAATCTGTATATAATGCACCCCCTCCTTGACAAGAAACTAGTGCCTCATAACTCTGATGTCTAGCCCAAAGATAAGATTAGACAGAGACAGACGCATGTGACAGAGAGAGGTCTTTTCTTATGGTCTCATCAAGTGGAAAAATACATCAGGAAAACGTCCCTCCACAGGCGTTGTTCTATGTCTAACCTTTGTTCTCTGTGATACTAGTCACAATGAAAGGTTAGCCTCAGACTTCCAGAGGACAGCTCATTCTTTTATCACATTTTAAATGTGTATTTCACTTTTTCATTTTTTGATCCAGTGACAGGGTGGCACACTAAGGACGTTGTTACAGGATACAAAGATGCTTTCAGGAAGAGAACAAAACTATATTTTAGTTTTCATAATTAATTCAATGTCTCAGCGTTAGTTCGCCCTGGATGTGGTGTGCGAAGACAAATGAAAAAAACACTTTTTGAGTTTCCACAGTAGAAAAGAAAACAGAATGCATGTTAGAGTATGGGTTAATTATTTAGTGACAGGCAAGACAGACACTACTGTAATATCTCAACAGAGGATGTTAATATGAATATACTGTATCGATATTTGATAGGTAGGTAGCCATTAACTTTTCTGTATTATTTTGATCCTGACTATGTCCACATTGTCCCTAAAGGATGACGTTCTGTACTGCTCAGATGCTGGTGTTGGGCAAGTGGCTTGGAGGCCTTGAAGTGTTGACAAGTCGTTTTTATGTTTTCCTGCCACCACTAACCAAGTCAACAGAAACTTCCAGAAACGACCCCTTGAAGTCAGGCCCTATTGTGAAGCCGGGCCCTTACCACTGCCACAGATCATTAGTGTGACCTTCGCTCCACTCTTCCAACACAACAGCAATAACACAAACAAGGAGAGCTGTGAGAGGGATTCGCCTCATGAGGAACGCTTCATTAGGTATGCATTTGTGGTTGGCTATGGAAGGGGGCCGTGCCCTGTGGACAGATAAGGAAGTGATTGCACGTCAGGGAATAGAGGCAAGGACACCGGGGCTGACTGGCCCTGCTCATCGCTGACAAGTGCTCAGGGATGTTAAATACACATCAGCCTGACGCCTGGGTCTTTGATTTAATACTTTAGCTGGGAGGGAGGAAGGCAGGGAGGGAGGGAGGGAGGGAGGGAGGGAGGGAGGGAGGGAGGGAGGGAGGGAGATGGCCGGCATTGTAATGAGGTTAGCAGACTTTGCTCATATCGTAAAAGGTGGTCAGTACAGGAGAACCTCCAGCTTGTCAAACAAGACTTGTATCATCCTGTGTGTAAAGGTCTTGTCACTAGTTAACATCTTGACCTGGGGGGGAGTGGGAAGTAAAATAGAGTGGGCCTTGTGGGAACAGGAATTACACAGAGCTACATCACTAATAGGACTGACACACAACCTGACAATGGCTTAGCCATGTGTTACACCCTTCATAACATGATGCAGTTAGATATCAGACCATGTCACACCCTTCATTACATTTTACATTTGAGCATTTAGCAGACACTCTTATCCAGAGCGACTTACATGAGCAATTTGGGTTAAGTGCCTTGCTCAAGGGTACATTGACAGATTTTTCACCTAGTCGGCTCGGGGATTAGAACCCGCTCTTAACCACTAAGCTACCTGCCGCCCCATGATACAGTTAGATATCAGACCATGTCACACCCTTCATAACATGATACAGCTAGATATCATAGAATTACTGAACATACTGTAAGTAAAAAAAAAAAAAAAAAAAAGATTAAAGGAATATTTTGTTCAATCCGGACTACTTGCAAATATTTTCCACATTGGTTAGTTGGGTAAAGAATCCAAGCTTTAGCTTCCAGTATAGACATAGACTATAATTGGAGACCGATCATAACAGAACACAGTCTACTTGGCTCTTGGGCAGTTAATTTCCAAAGCTAATTCCGGTCTAATTAATTTGGTCTTATTAGATAAATAAGTGGAAGAGGGAGGGAGGGAGGGGGGACCTTCCCTGTCATGACACTGTTTGCCCAGTGGAAGAGGGAGGGAGGGGGGACCTTCCCTGTCATGACACTGTTTGCCCAGTGGAAGAGGGAGGGAGGGGGGACCTTCCCTGTCATGACACTGTTTGCCCAGTGGAAGAGGGAGGGAGGGGGGACCTTCCCTGTCATGACACTGTTTGCCCAGTGGAAGAGGGAGGTAGGGAGGGGGGACCTTCCCTGTCATGACACTGTTTGCCCAGTGGAAGAGGGAGGGAGGGGGGACCTTCCCTGTCATGACACTGTTTGCCCAGTGGAAGAGGGAGGGAGGGGGGACCTTCCCTGTCATGACACTGTTTGCCCAGTGGAAGAGGGAGGGAGGGGGGACCTTCCCTGTCATGACACTGTTTGCCCAGTGGAAGAGGGAGGGAGGGGGGACCTTCCCTGTCATGACACTGTTTGCCCAGTGGAAGAGGGAGGGAGGGAGGGGGGACCTTCCCTGTCATGACACTGTTTGCCCAGTGGAAGAGGGAGGTAGGGAGGGGGGACCTTCCCTGTCATGACACTGTTTGCCCAGTGGAAGAGGGAGGTAGGGAGGGGGGACCTTCCCTGTCCTGACACTGTTTGCCCAGTGGAAGAGGGAGGTAGGGAGGGGGGACCTTCCCTGTCCTGACACTGTTTGCCCAGTGGAAGAGGGAGGGAGGGGGGACCTTCCCTGTCATGACACTGTTTGCCCAGTGGACATGTATTAATAAAGTGTACAAACTCACCAGATAATTGTTAGCTGATACTGGCAGTGGCCCCCTGGAGTGTGTACACTCGAACCAGGAGCTCCGGGCCCACGGGGGAGCCGCAGCCAGGAACCAGGAACCAGGAATCAGGAACCAGGAACCAGGAACCAGGAACCAGGAAGCAGGAACCAGGAAGCAGGAACCAGGAACCAGGAACCAGGAACCAGGAACCAGGAACCAGGAACCAGGAACCAGGAACCAGGAACCAGGAACCAGGAACCAGGAACCAGGAAGCAGGAAGCAGGAAGCAGGAGTGGCTGTTACTATGTTATTCATCTCCTCCTCCGCTCTGAGTTATAGAAGAGACAGAGGGAATGAGGGGGTCCCGCGCTCCTGTCTGAAGTCAAGGAGAGAAAGAAAATTACCAGGCCAGACTTGTTCACATGCACTAATAGCCACAAGGCACGCTCAAAGACAGATAAATAGATATTTAAATTGGCATTTACTTTGGAAATTCAACTGAGATAGTTTTCATTAGATATGTAATCACTGGGGCCGGTGCGAGCCATTAGGTGTGGCTATACTTAAGATGAAAGTAATATGAAACAAAACAGCACCTTGAACAGAAGGTTAATACGATACATGATCCATGCAAATGTGACCATTAGGGTTAATAATATAGGGGGGAAGTTTCATCAGAAATTGAAATCAAACTCTGCTCGACAGCATACATTGAGTAAATTAAGAGGTGAGGTATTTTTTTTTTTTTTTTTTTTTTTTTTTTACAAGTGGTTATAAATTAGGTATGGTAAATGTCTCAACATTTTGAACATGATTTGAAATTCAAAAATATTGTTCTGTTGCTTTACTTTGAACACTTAATAAATATACAGTGCATTCGGAAAGTATTCAGACCCCTTCCCTTTTAACCACATTTTGTTACGTTACAGCCTTATTCTAAAATCGATTGAATACTTTTTTCCCCTCATCAATCTACACACAATACCCCATTATGACAAAGCGAAAACAGGTTTTTAGAAATGTTTGCAAATGTATTACAAATTGAAAACAGAAATACCTTATTTACATAAGTATTCAGACCCTTTACTTGAAATTGAGCTCAGGTGCATCCTGTTTCCATTGATCATCCTTAAGATGTTTCTACAACTTGATTGGAGTCCACCTGTGGTAAATTCAATTGATTGGACATGATTTGGAAAGGCACACACCTGTACATATAAGGTCCCACAGTTGACAGTGCATCTCAGAGCAAAATCCAAGCCATGAGGTCGAAGGAATTGTCCGTAGAGTTCCGAGACAGGATTGTGTCGAGGCACAGATCTGTGGAAGGGTACCAAAACATTTCTGCAGCACTGAAGGTCCCTAAGAACACAGTGGCCTCCATCATTCTTAAATGGAAGAAGTTTGGAACCACAAAGACTCTTCATAGAGCTGGCCGCCCGGCCAAACTGAGCAATAGGGGGAGAAGGGTCATGCTCAGGGAGGTGACCAAGAACTCGATGGTCACTCCGACAGAGCTCTAGAGTTCCTCTGTGGAGATGGGAGAACCTTCCAGAAGGACAACCATCTCTGCAGCACTCCACCAATCAGGCCTTTATGGTAGTGGCCAGACGGAAGCCACTCCTCAGTAAAAGGCACATGACAGCCCGCTTGGAGTTTGCCAAAAGTCACCTAAAGACTCTAAGACCATGAGAAACAAGATTATCTTGTCTGATGAAACCAAGATTGAACTCTTTGGCCTGAATGCCAAGTGTCACGTCTGGAGGAAATCTGGCACCATCCCTACGGTGAAGTATGGTGGTGGCAGCATCATGCTGTGGGGATGTTTTTCAGCGGCAGGGACTGGGAGACTAATCAGAATCGAGGGAAATATGAACGGAGCAAAGTACAGAGAGAAACTTCATGAAAACCTGCTCCAGAGCGCTCAGGACCTCAGACTGGGGCGAAGGTTCACCTTCCAACAGGACAATGACCCTAAGCACACAGCCAAGACAACGCAGGAGTGGCTTCGGGACAAGTCTCTGAATGTCCTGGAGTGGCCCAGCCAGAGCCCGGACTTGAAACCGATCGAACATCTCTGGAGAGACCTGAAAATAGCTGTGCAGCGACGCTCCCCATCCAACCTGACAGAGCTTGAGAGGATCTGCAGAGAAGAATGGGAGAAACTCCCTAAGTACAGGTGTGCCAAGCTTAAAGCGCCATACCTAAGAAGACTCAAGGCTGTAATCGCTGCCAAAGGTGCTTCAACAAAGTACTGAGTGCAGGGTCTGTATACTTATGTAAATGTCATTTTTCAGTTTATTTTTTTTATATATATTAGCAAAGATGTCTAAAACCCATTTTTGCTTTGTCATTATAGGGTATTGTGTGTAGATTGATGAGGAAAAAAAACGATTTAATCAATTTTAGAATATGTCTGTAACGTAATAAAATGTGGAAAAAGTGAAGGGGTCTGAATACTTTCCAAATGCACTGTACTGTATCAAACACGTTCAACAAAAGACCAAACTGTTCACCCAGAAACAGCAACTATCATAGAAAATAAAAATAAGGACCCGGGGAAGGAAAGGCCATTTCAGGAATTGATTTGTCCCTGACTGTTTATAGTGAATCCACAATCTCTTCCACCACCAGGGTGTCATATTTCTCATGGGATGACACTCTGTCCATCTTCAAATTCCAAAGAAATAAAAATGTCATTGTGTTTCCCCTCTATTGTCTAATAAAAGAAGACACATGGACTTACAGTGGAGTTAGGTAAATTCCACCTCAGCATAAGCCTGCAGAAATCATTCTTGAGGGGCTATAAAATGTGTGCATGTCGAATTAACCCCAGGGAATCAGATGAGCGGAGGTGAGCCTGAGGTTTAGAAAAACTGATAGGACCGGACACCAGCCAGTTAATTAGGCATTCAATACACCATCTTTCAGCCGGGCCTTTCACTATGCCGTCAGTAGCTACAGAATATATTTATTTCTTTAAAAAGCTTTATGGCCGGGCTCTATATCAAAAGCTTTAGTTAGCAGTAGGGGGGTGGGGATGCTGTCTCTTACAAGGATTGACAGAGAACAGTGGCTCAAAACATACCGCCAGAATTGGAGAATAGGTAAATTTGTCAAAAACACAAAGAAGCACCAGATTTTAAAAGCAATATGTGCTCTATGTTTTCCCATAATAAGGTATTAAATAGGTCTGAGGCGCTCTAAGGGGGATATATCCTGTTATAAAAGAAGTAGAGCTCAGTTAAATCCCAGAAAATACCTTGTTTGGACAGTTTTACACGGTTTCAACATGCGTGTGTCATCCTTCTCTCGGGTAAATGTGACAGGACCGGCTCTGTAGGCATCGCATTGTGTAGTAAGATGTGCCAACCATAATCTGGTTCCAGGAAACGTTCTCAGCTAAGGAATAAATGAGCCTGAGTGTCCATACTTAGGCTGCATCAGACTGTCTCTAGGGCCGTACCCCTGAATAATAATGATATACTGTATCAGACTGTCTCTAGTGCCGTACCCCTGAATAATAATGATATACTGTATCAGACTGTCTCTAGTGCCGTACCCCTGAATAATAATGATATACTGTATCAGACTGTCTCTAGTGCCGTACCCCTGAATAATAATGATATACTGTATCAGACTGTCTCTAGTGCCGTACCCCTGAATAATAATGATATACTGTATCAGACTGTCTCTAGTGCCGTACCCCTGAATAATAATGATATACTGTATCAGACTGTCTCTAGTGCCGTACCCCTGAATAATAATGATATACTGTATCAGACTGTCTCTAGTGCCGTACCCCTGAATAATAATGATATACTGTATCAGACTGTCTCTAGTGCCGTACCCCTGAATAATAATGATATACTGCATCAGACTGTCTCTAGTGCCGTACCCCTGAATAATAATGATATACTGTATCAGACTGTCTCTAGTGCCGTACCCCTGAATAATAATGATATACTGTATCAGACTGTCTCTAGTGCCGTACCCCTGAATAATAATGATATACTGTATCAGACTGTCTCTAGTGCCGTACCCCTGAATAATAATGATATACTGTATCAGACTGTCTCTAGTGCCGTACCCCTGAATAATAATGATATACTGTATCAGACTGTCTCTAGTGCCGTACCCCTGAATAATAATGATATACTGTATCAGACTGTCTCTAGTGCTGTATCCCTGAATAATAATGATATACTGTATCAGACTGTCTCTAGTGCCGTACCCCTGAATAATAATGATATACTGTATCAGACTGTCTCTAGTGCCGTACCCCTGAATAATAATGATATACTGTATCAGACTGTCTCTAGTGCCGTACCCCTGAATAATAATGATATACTGTATCAGACTGTCTCTAGTGCCCTGAATAATAATGATATACTGTATCAGACTGTCTCTAGTGCCGTACCCCTGAATAATAATGATATACTGTATCAGACTGTCTCTAGTGCCGTACCCCTGAATAATAATGATATTCTGTATCAGACTGTCTCTAGTGCCGTACCCCTGAATAATAATGATATACTGTATCAGACTGTCTCTAGTGCCGTACCCCTGAATAATAATGATATACTGTATCAGACTGTCTCTAGTGCCCTGAATAATAATGATATACTGTATCAGACTGTCTCTAGTGCCGTACCCCTGAATAATAATGATATATTGTATCAGACTGTCTCTAGTGCCGTACCCCTGAATAATAATGATGAAAGACTGTAGGGAGGATACATACATGCTTTGCTTGGCCTGCCCAATAACAACATTGCTAGCTTGGAAAGGACACAAATAGCAGTCCTAGTGATCAGCATATTTAAAACTTGTTTCAGCATATTTAAAACTTGTTTCAGCATATTTAAAACTTGTTTCAGCATATTTAAAACTGAAACACTTGCTGTCTAGTTATACAAAATGTACTGAAACTGACTGAATCACATGCTGTCTAGCTAAACACAATGTACTGAAACTGACTGAATCACATGCTGTCTAGTTAAACACAATGTACTGAAACACATGCTGTCTAGCTAAACACCCCTTCAAATGAGTGGATTTGGCCAGTTCAGCCATTCCCGCTGCTGACAGGTGTATAACATCGAGCACGCAGCCATGCAATCTCCATAGACAAACATTGGCAGTAGAATGTCCTTACTGAAGAGCTCAGTGACTTTCAACGTGGAACAAGTCAGTTTGTTAAATGTCTGCCCTGCCAGAGCTGGTAGGACACACAAGCTCACAGAACGGCACCGCCGAGTGCTGAAGCGCGTAGCACGTAAAAATCACCTGTCCTCGGTTGCAACACTCGAGTTCCAAACTGCCTCTGGATGCAACGTCAGCACAATAACTGTTTGTCGGGAGCTTCATGAAATGGGTTTCCATGGGCCGAGCAGCCGCACACAAGCCTAAGATCACCATGCGCAATGCCGAGCGTCGGCTGGAGTGGTGTAAAGCTCACCGCCATTGGACTCTGGAGCAGTGGAAATGCGTTCTCTGGATTGATGGTTCACACTTCGCCATCTGGCATTCCGACAGACAAATCTGGGTTTGGTGAATGCCAGGAGAACGCTACCTGCCCCAATGCATAGTGCCAACTGTAAAGTTTGGTGGAGGAGGAATAATGGTCTTGGGGCTGTTTTGGGTGTTTAGGGCTAGGTCCCTTAATTCTAATGAAGGGAAATCGTAATGCAACAGCATATAATGTTCATTCTAGACGATTCTGTGCTTCCAACTTTGTGGCAACAGTTTGGGGAAGGCCCTTTCCTGTTTCAGCATAACAATGACCCCATGCACAACGCGAGGGCCATATAGAAATGGTTTGTCGAGAACGGTGTGGAAAAACTTGGCCTGCACAGAGCCCTGACCTCAACCTCATTGAACACCTAAGTGATGAATTGGAAGGCCGACTGCGAGCCAGGCCTAATCGCCTGTGCCCGACCTCACTAATGCTCTTGTGGCTGAATGGAAGCAAGTCCCCCGCACCAATGCTCCAACATCTAGTGGAAAGCCTTCCCAGAATAGTGTAGGCTGTTATAGCAACAAAGGGGGGACCAACTCCATATTAATGCCCATGATTTTGGAATTAGATGTTTTGGTCATGTAGTGTACACTACCATACTCTACCATACTCTACAATACTCTACCATACTCTACAATACTCTACCATACCATACCACAATCTACCACACTCTACCATACACTACCACACTCCACCACATTCTACTATAATCTACCACACTCTACCATACACTACCATACTCTACAATACTCTACCATACTCTACCATACCATACCACAATCTACCACACTCTACCATATACTACCATACACTACCATACACTACCATACTCTACCATACACTACCATACACTACCATACCCTACCATACTCTACCATACTCTAACATACACTGCCATACTCTACAATACTCTACCACACTCTACCATACACTACCATACTCTACAATACTCTGCCATACTCTGCCATACACTACCATACACTACCATACACTACCATACACTACCATACTCTACCATACTCTACCACACTCTACCACACTCTACCATACTCTACCATACTCTACCATACTCTACCATACACTACCATACACTACCATACACTACCATACCCTACCATACTCTACCATACTCTACCATACACTGCCATACTCTACAATACTCTACCACACTCTACCATACTCTACCATACTCTTCCACACTACACCATATATATCATACTCTACCATACTCTACCATACTCTACCATACTCTACCATACTCTGCCATACACTACCATACACTATCATACTCTACCATACTCTACCATACTCTACCATACCATACCACAATCTACCACACTCTACCATACTCTTCCACACTACACCATATCTACCATACTCTACCATACTCTACCATACTCTACCATACTCTACCATACTCTACCAAAAGTAAATCCCAACAATTGTTACCACAAAGCACAATGGCAATGCTTTCCTAGACAGAACACATACAGTGTATCCTACTTGTCCCCCATTTCAAGGAAGAGTCTTGTCTCCTCATCTCGTGCCTGAACTGAAGACAAGTGGTGTATAAATCAAAGACGTGTGTCATGGCTCTTGTTGGAAACACTTAATCCCTGGTTGTCAACAGTATACAAGAGGAAACCAGCGTGGAGCAGGATAGGTTGACATGACATTTGAAGTTAATCACAGTCCCTTTGTCCCGGTGATGTGACAGGGAACACAGGCAAAGTCAGAGGGCATGCAACACCATAACACGGAACAATGACGCAATGAAATCACAGCCCGCCAAAGCCTTCACGCTGCCGAAAACAAATAGACATAAAAGTCTGGTGGCAGCTCTAGTCAAATGTCACCATCTCCGTTGGAAATGTTTGTTTGCGAAACCCTACGGAATCCTATTTATTTCTTTTTTAACAAGACTTATGGGGCTAAATATGTCACTTTTTTTTTTGGCAATGGGGTTGGTTCTGTGTGATTCAGAGAGGTTGGCACAGCGCTGCTCTCCAGCCTCACCAGAGGGCTTTAAGCCTACTTACGTTGGGCTTTCCATCACTTTTCATGTTCTGATGGAAAATATCCCTTTGAAATCCCTGAGCTGCACATTTTAATCTCATTTGTGGATGTGAGTGATGCCGAGACAGGGCCAGGGAGGGCCACGGACACTTTTTTTGTTGCATAATTTCATTCGCCGGGAGAATCCTGCAGCTGACATTGGAGGAGTGATTTAATTGATTCTAATCATACACCTGAGATTGGACAGACCCGACCCTCAATCTGCCCTGGAAGATCCTTCCTGGTGTCTATGAGGATATCTAACTTGAATTTACCACAGGTGGACTCCAATCAAGTTGTAGAAACATCTCAAGGACGATCAATGGAAACAGGATGCACCTGAGCTCAATTTCGAGTCTCATAGCAAAGGGTCTGAATACTTATGTAAATAAGGTATTTCTGTGTTTTATTTTTAATAACAATTTCGAAAAAACCTGTTTTTGTATTGTCATTATGGGGTATTCTGTGTAGATTGATGAGGGGAAAAGATAATTTAATCCATTTTAGAATAAGGCTGCACCGTAACAAAATGTGGAAAAGGTCAAGGGGTCTGAATACTTTCCGAATGCACTGTAAACTGTATAATATAATATAAATTGTTCTTTCTATTCAATATTAAAATACAATGTACTGCATGACAAATGTGTTTAAAAGTGCAGCATTAATACAATTCGAGACAGAGACATTGTTGGTCCTCATGATTAGCAAATTAAGATTTAATACGCTGAATAGGAAGTAGGAGGATACAGTTTGACGAGGTGAACAGCAAGGAAACACAGATGTATTATGGCTTCAACTCCTTTTCCATCAGTTTATTACAGTAGACTGAATTTGAGTCTGTAGCTATCATATACAGTTTACTACCTTTAATCTATCCATGTTACTACATCAGCCATTTTGCATTTTCCATCAGGGGAATTACAAAGTTGTGCTATTAATTATGTCTCAATGATTTAAATACGTATAATCAAGGCTGAAGTTTGTTGATATCCATGAATTGTAGATTTGTTTTAGCTACTGGGTCCAAGAGGTTCTGTTTTATATGGAGGCCAGTCATTTCAAACATAAATTAAAGTACTCTGAATCACAATTACTTTTTTTCAGTGAAACTGAGTATTCCTGATCGGAGTTAAAACAACACTTAAAGTGTTAAAGTAATACAAAATGTGTATCAGTTTGACAACTTTTTATATTTTTCAGACACGTACCCTTTCTCAATTACGGTATACAGAGTCAGAAGAAGGCAAACATATTGGACACTTGCGGGGGAAAGCAATTATGGAACGTCTTTTTGCATGGATCGGTTTAATTTCTCCATTCCCTCCCTTTAGAATACTATTGCAATTTGTTTTAGGGAAAACCAGAGCAAAAGCAAATAGAATGCGAAACCAAACTGTTACAAGTCATTAGCTAGAAAATGGGTTGGTGAATATTACAGTACAAAAGAAAAGCAAAACAGTCACACAAAATCTGTCTGGGGGAAATGTTAAATATGTGGTTTACTCATATTTAATGTATTTCTTCACATGGGAGCTAGCCATTTAGCAGAAGGGTTTTGAGATTAAAAACAAGGAAATGTAATCATTATTGCTTCATCCAAATGACCAGAGTCCAAATGTAAGTAATATTTTCTCAGACTGCTCTTCCCACAGTGCTCTACTCTTCCCACAGTACTCTACTCTTCCCACAGTGCTCTACTCTTCCCACAGTGCTCTACTCTTCCCACAGTGCTCTACTATTCCCACAGTGCTCTACTCTTCCCACAGTGCTCTACTATTCCCACAGTGCTCTACTCTTCCCACAGTGCTCTACTCTTCCCACAGTGCTCTACTCTTCCCACAGTGCTCTACTATTCCCACAGTGCTCTACTATTCCCACAGTGCTCTACTCTTCCCACAGTGCTCTACTCTTCCCACAGTGCTCTACTCTCCCCACAGTGCTCTACTCTCCCCACAGTGCTCTACTCTCCCCACAGTGCTCTACTCTTCCCACAGTGCTCTACTCTTCCCACAGTGCTTCACTCTACTGCTCTACTGTGCTCTACTAGGACGCATGTTCAAAGATGACCATAGTGTATCCCACTATATGGCCAAGCTGCAAAGTCAAAATAGAACACAAAAATTCACTTTTGGGGTTTTAATTCACTTTTTGGTTAGTGTTAGGCATAGGGTTAGCAATGTGGTTTAGGTTAGGGTTATAGGTTTAATATCGGATTTTAGGAAGATAAATTGAAGAACTAGGTGGTACTTCTGACTTTGCGACTTGTCCAGATAGTGCCGACCATCCTTCAGAGTTGACAGTGGGAAGGTAAATCCACACATAGACACTGAGGGAGACCCCTGGATTGGTCATCTATATCTTTTGTTGTTTTATCTAACATCTTATTCCCGTGGCTTTCTCTACCAATTTCCCCCTGTAAACTGTTCAGTGCCTTCAGAAAGTATTCATACCCCTTGACTTATTCCAGATTTTGTTACAGCCTGAATTCAACATAGATTTTTTTTCTTCTCACCAATCTACACACAATATACCCAATAATTACAAAGTGAAAACATGTCTTTAGAAATGTTTGCAAATGTATTGAAAATGAAATACAGAAATATCTCATTTACATACAGTAAGTATTCACACCCCTGAGTCAATACATGTTAGAATCACCTTTGGCAGCGATTACAGCTGTGAATCTTTCTGGATAAGTCTCTATGAGCTTTGCATACCTGGATTGTACAATATTTGCATCTTTTTTAAATTCTTCAAGCTCTGTCAAGTTGGTTGTTGATCATTGCTAGCCAGTCATTTTCAAGTCTTGCCACAGATTTTCAAGCCGATTTAAGTCAAAACTGTAACTAAACCACTCAGTAACATTCAATGTCGTCTAGGTAAGCAACTCCAGTGTATGTTTGGCCTTATGTTTGAGGTTATTGTCCTGCTGTAAGGTGAATTTGTCTCCCAGTATCTGTTGAAAAGCAGACTGAACCAGGTTTTCCTCTAGGATTTTTACACTTTATTAATTTAGAAGATCATACGTTTCTGTCAAGTTGGTTGCTGATCATTGCTAGACAGCATATTTCAAGACTTGCCATAGATTTTCAAGCAGGTTTATGTCAAAACTAGGCCACTTGGTAAGCAACTCCAGTGTAGATTTGGCCTTGTGTTTTAGGTTGTTACCCTAGAAATTTCCCTAGTCCTTGCCGATGACAAGCACACCCATAACGTGATGCAGCCACCACCATGTTTGAAAATATGAAGAGCGGTACTCAGTGATGTGTTGTGTTGGATTTTCCCCAAACATAACGCTTTTTATTCAGGACGTGAAATTAATTTCTTTGCCACATTTTTTGCAGTATTACTTTAGTGCCTTATTGCAAACAGGATGCATGTTTTGGAATATTTTTATTCTGTACAGGCTTCCTTCTTTTCACTTAGTAATTTAGGTTTGTCAACAGCGTCAGTGAAATGCGGTGGGCGAAGTCAAACGCAGGACACAGAGCTGATCCGACAACGTACTTTACTTGAAAGTAAACAGAGAATACACAATCTCCACACAGGGAGGAAATAACCCGCACACTAACGACTGCCGATCACAAATACAATCACGAACAACACACAGTGTAAGACAGAGGGTTAAATAGGGAAGACAGTACAACATCATGGGAAACAGGTGTACACAATCAAGACAGAACAAGTCGAACACAGAAACATAGATCGGTAGCAGCTAGTACTCCGGTGACGACGAACGCCGAAGCCTGACCGAGCAAGGAGGAGGGGCAGCCTCGACTGAATCCGTGACAAGGTTAGTATTGTGGTGTAACTACAATGTTGTTGATCCATTCTCAGTTTTCTCCAAACACAGCTATTAAACTCTGTAACTGTTTTAAAGTCACCATTGGCCTCATGGTGAAATCCCTGAGCAGTTTCCTTCCTCTCCGGCAACAGAGTTAGGAAGGACTCCTGTAACTTTGTAGTGACTCGGTGATTTGATACACCATCCAAAGTGTAATTAATAAATTCACCGTGCTCAAAGGGATATTCAATGTCTGTTATTTATTTATTTTTTACCCATCTACCAATAGCTACCCTTCTTTGCGAGGCATTGGAAAACCTCCCTGGTCTTTGTTGTTGAATCTGTTTTTGAAATTCACTGCTTACTGAGGAATCTCAAAGATAATTGAATGTGTGGGGTACAGAAATGAGGTAGTCATTCAAAAAATCATGTTAAACACAATTATTGCACACAGAGTGAGTCCATGCAACTTATTATGTGACTTGTTAACCTCTACGGGATCGGTGTCCCTATACCGGGACAGTTACTGCTCAACCTCAACTACCTCAACTAGCCGGTGCCCCCGCACATTGACTCTGCAACGGTACCCCCCTGTATATATAGCCTCCCTACTGTCACTTTATTTTACTTCTGCTCTTTTTTTTTTTTCTCAACACTTTTTTTTTGTTGTTGTTTTATTCTTACTTTTTTTGTTTAAAATAAATGCACTGTTGGTTAAGGGCTGTAAGTAAGCATTTCACTGTAATGTCTGCACCTGTTTGTTCGGCGCATGTGACCAATAAAATGTGATTTGATTTGATTTGATTTGATTTGATATGTGATATGTGACTAAACAACGCCAACTTTCCGGGACATAGACATGTCTTCTATGGGCAGAAAGCTTAAATTCTTGTTAATCTAACTGCACTGTCCAATGTACAGTAGCTATTACAGCTAAAACAAATACCATGCTATTGTTTGAGGATAGTGCACAACAACAAAACACTTTTGTCATGGCAACTGGTTTGATGCACTCACCTCTGAAGGTACAGTTGAAGTCGGAAGTTTACATACAGTCATTAAAACTCGTTTTTCAACCCCTCCACACCTTTCTTGTTAACAAACTATAGTTTTGGCAAGTCGGTTAGGACATCTACTTTGTGCATGACAAAAGTAATTTTTCCAACAATTGTTTACAGACAGATTTATTTCACTTATAATTCACTGTATCACAATTCCGGTGGGTCAGAAGTTTGCACACACTAAGTTGACTGTGCCTTTAAACAGCCTTTAAATTCCAGAAAATGATGTCATGGCTTTAGAAGCTTCTGATAGGCTAATTGACATCATTTGAGTTAATTGGAGGTGTACCCGTGGATGTATTTCAAGGCCTACCTTCAAACTCAGTGCCTCTTTGCTTGACATCATGGGAAAATCAAAAGAAATCAGCCAAGACCTCAGAAAAAAATTGTAGACCTCCACAAGTCTGGTTCATCCTTGGGAGCAATTTCCAAACGCCTGAAGGTACCACGTTCATCTGTACAAACAAAACTATGCAAGTATAAACACCATGGGACCACGCAGCCGTCATACCGCACAGGAAGGAGACGCGTTCTGTCTCCTAGAGATGAACGTACTTTGGTGCAAAAAGTGCAAATCAATCCTAGAACAACAGCAAAGGACCTTGTCAAGATGCTGGAGGAAACAAGCACAAAAGTATCTATATCCACAGTAAAACAAGTCCTATATCGACATAACCTGAAAGGCAGTTCAGCAAGGAAGAAGCCACTGCTCCAAAACCACCATAAAAAAGCCAGACTACGGTTTGCAACTGCACATGGGGACAAAGATCTTACTTTTTGAAGAAATGTCCTCTGGTCTGATGAAACAAAAATAGAATTCTTTGGCCATAATGACCATCGTTATGTTTGGAGGAAAAAGGGGGTCCTTGCAAGCCCAAGAACACCATCCCAACCGTGAAACACGGGGGTGGCAGCATCATGCTGTGGGGGTGCTTTGCTGCAGGAGGGACTGGTGCACTTCACAAAATAGATGGCATCATGAGGAAGGAAAAGTATGTGGATATATTGAAGCAACATCTCAAATGGACAATTACCCCAAGCATACTTCCAAAGTTGTGGCAAAATGGCTTAAGGACAACAAAGTCAAGGTATTGGAGTGGCCATCACAAAGCCCTAACCTCAATCCTATAGAACATTTGTGGGCAGAACTGAAAAAGCATGTGCGAGCAAGGAGGCCTACAAACCTGACTCAATTACACCAGCTCTGTCAGGAGGAATGGGCCAGAACTCACCCAACTTATTGTGGGAAGCTTGTGGAAGTCTACCTGAAACATTTGACTCAAGTTAAACAATTTAAAGGCAATGCTACCAAATACTAATTGAGTGTATGTAAACTTCTGACCCACTGGGAATGTGATGAAAGAAATAAAAGCTGAATAAATCATTCTCTCTACTATTATTCTGACATTTCACATTCTTAAAATAAAGTGGTGATCCTAACTGACCTAAGACAGGGAAGTTTTACTAGGATTAAATGTCAGGAATTGTGAAAAACTGAGTTTAAATGTATTTGGCTAAGTTGTATGTAAACTTCCGACTTCAACTGTAAAAAATGTACTTACATTCAGTAATCTTGCTCTGATTTGTCATCCTGAGGGTCCCAGAGATAACATTTAATTTAAATAATTTTGTTTGATAAACCCTCCTCCCCAAAAAAGAAAACGCATGTTTTTTTTGCTTGTATTATCTTTTACCAGATCTAATGTGTTATATTCTCAAACACTAATTTCACATTTCCACAAACTTCAAAGTGTTTCCTTTCAAATGGTATCAAGAATATGCACATCCTTGCTTCAGGTCCTGAGCTACAGGCAGTTAGATTTGGGTATGTCATTATAGGCGAACATTGAAAAAAAGGGTCCGATCCTTAAGAGGTTTTAAGCACATTTTTACTCCTTAACTTATTTAGGCTTGCCATAACAAAGGGGTTGAATACTTATTGACGCAAGAGATTTCAGCTTTTAATTTTTTA
The DNA here is from genome assembly GCF_964263955.1 of Coregonus lavaretus. Classification (NCBI taxonomy): domain Eukaryota; kingdom Metazoa; phylum Chordata; class Actinopteri; order Salmoniformes; family Salmonidae; genus Coregonus; species Coregonus lavaretus. The sequence continues at coordinate 41,227 of NW_028156983.1, read as the reverse complement.
TTAATTTGTAAACATTTCTAAAAACATAATTCCCCTCTGACATTATAGGGTATTGTGTGTAGGCCAGTGACACAGAATCTCAATTTAATACATTTTCAACACAGCAAAATGTGGCAAAAGTCAAAGGCTCTGCATGAAGGCACTGCAGTTACTCCACAATACTAACCTTGTCACACCCCTGATCTGTTTCACCTGTCTTGTGCTTGTCTCCACCCCCCCACCAGGTGTCTTCCATTTGTCCCCATTATACCTGCCTTTTCTGTTTGTCTGTTGCCAGTTTGTCTTGTCTTGTCACGTCGTACCAGCGTGTTTCCCAGTTTCCTGTTCTCAAGTTTTGTTTCTAGTCTTCCCGGTTCTCAGCCTGCCTGCCTGCCGTCCTGTACCTGTCTGACTCTGACCTGGATTACGAACCTCTGCCTGCCCTCGACCTGCTGTTTGCCTGCCCCCTGTGTTGCAATAAATATCTGAGATTCGAACTATCCGCCTCCTGTGTCTGCATCTGGGTCTCATCCTGAGCCGTGATGAACCTAATTGACAGGGTGAAAAGAAGGAAGCCTGTACAGAATAAAAATATTCCAAAGATGCATCCTGTTTGAAATAAGTCACTAAAGTGAAACTGATTATTTTTTTGGTCAAATAATTAAGCTTTATTTACTGAATACAAACCGTTATGTTTGGGGCAAATCCAACACAACACATTACTGAGTACCACTCTTCATATTTCAAGCATGATGGTGGCTGCATCATGTTATGGGCATGCTTATCATTGGCAAGGACTAGGGAGTATTTTATGATAAAAATAAACAGAAAAAATCTAAGAACAGGCAAAATCCTAGAGGAAAACCTGGTTCAGTCTGCTTTCCACCAGACACTGGGAGACAAATTCACCTTTCAGCAGGACAATAACCTAAAATATACACTGGATTTGCATACCAATATGACATTGAATGGTCCCGAGTGGCCTAGTTACAGTTTTGACTTAAATTGTCTTGAAAATCTATGGCAAGACTTGAAAATGGCTGTCTAGCAATGATCAGCAACCAACTTGACAGAGCTTGAAGAATTAAACAAAAAATAATGTGCAAATATTGTACAATCCAGGTGTGCAAAACTCATAGAGACTTATCCAGAAAGATTCACAGCTGTAACCGCCGTCAAAGGTGATTCTAACGTGTATTGACTCAGGGGGTTGAATACTTACTGTATCTAATCAAAATATATTGGTGT